>NW_027496098.1:0-175836 GCF_021521415.1 Bidens hawaiensis
AACTCCATTTGTTAGTGATCAAATGAGAAAAATAGAAGAACAAAAGGCCTAAAATAGCCTAACAAAAGCCCAACTGAATCAGAAAGAAACACATTTATGATTATAATAAAATGTATAATAAAAAAAAAAGAAGTCAACTTTTATCATGTTCTTGAATCTTGAGTAAGATACCTAATGATAAATTGTTCTGACAAATATTTTTCAACCACATTTTTTTACTTGGGGTTGTCTTTGATATGTGCCTAGGACACCTCACGATGATTTCTTATAGATTTAAGAGTTGATAATAAATAAGTTTGATGAATTAGAGTTGGATAAGTGGAAAAGTGATGGTTAGTGAAGCATATTAACATAACATGATATTATTTTGTTAAGCACATGAAATCAATCATGTGTATTAATCAGTTTATGATAGTGTTTCTGAACTTTTAATAAATTAGCATTATACGATTACCTGAACAAACATGTATTAGGGTTTTAATAGTATGAAAATCATGGATCATGATTTCTTCTCTACAAATAAACAATATCCATGGAAGAATCGGAGTTACCTTGAATCGATGATGAGGAATATGTTCGGGGTTACTGAGCCTATTTGGTGTTTCAAAGCCGACGATCAATTGGTGATTGATATCGTCATCTGCAACCAGCGATTGGCTATTGCAAGAGGTAGGGTTTCAGAATGTATGTGATATAATCCGTTTCACCATATCCTAACCCATGGGTTAAAAGATCCATAAATGCATCCATATTCACAGAAGAAGCAATCTGGTAACTCCATAGGAGATGGAGGATTGTGACACGTAGGATTTTAAAGGTTTCGTTTATATTTACCTATACTAATAAAAGAAAATAATTCTGACACATGGCATTGTGAGGTTAGTTCTCATCATCAAATTCCCGCCAAAATCACTTCTCATCGAATATTAGTTCTAAATATAGTATTGATTATAAACTCAATCTACCGTATTAATTGGTCAATCTCCATTGATTGAATTATTAATGCCATAAATTATATTTTAAACATACTTAATATAAAAAAAATAATATAATAATTAAGTGTCATAAATATATTTTTTTTAAAATTGAAATGTATATATAAAAGAATTTATGTTTAAAGAGTACATTAACATTCAATTTTTTAGACATCTTTATATTGAAAAAAACTATAATAATTTTTTAAAAAATAAACAGTCTTAAAAATCATAGACAAATTTTCTATTTTTTATATTTATTATAAGAATATTGTGATAGTTGAACAATCGTGTGTTTATAAGGACAACATGAAAGATATTCAAAAAGAAAAATCTGGTGTCTTTTTTGTCTATGACCGGGTATGGAATGTAAAACATTTTTATGAAAGACTTTAGCTACATTTTTCACATCGAAAGACCTCATTATTTTAAATGTTGCATCCAATGGCATTGCTTCATTATTGTACATTCTTGAAGCCAATTTGCGCCCTTTACTGGTTATTAGGATAGCTATAAAAAGGGCAATTATAACTATGATCAATTTCAAAACTACTTTACATTCAAAATTGAAGTTCATAACCTAAATTACCACAACAAATTAGATCAGTTTCATATCCCAGTCACATTCTAAACTCATAGTAACCTTCTGATTGACATCAATTGCTAAATCAGAAAGCTACCTTAATAATATCTTCTTCAACAAAAACTTACAAATCCTCTTCACAGCTAATCAGAGATTTTTTCCGATAATTGATACTCTTAGTCGACAGAGAAGCAACGGAGGACGATTGGTGAATGAAATTGAAAGGGGCAGGGGTATAGAGTTGCATTGGTGATTTGGGGTTGCTGTGATCACGCACGATGTTTTAGATTGGTTAAGGAGATCAAAGGGACGATGGTTTACCCGTATTTGAGATGTTATGACCCGAGTAAAGGTTAAACGGGTTAAAATCGAGGGCTAAATCAATGGAAGACCTGTATTTAGAAATCAAGCAATCTGGTGGTTCTAGAGAATGTGGGAAGCGATGTAAGAGCGACACATAAGATTTTAGGATAGACAATTACATAGATAGTTAGATATATAAAACATCTTGAGTCTAACGACATTGTAAACTGGTCGATTCGGTAGTTAATTTTAGTTTTTATAAGTCACCGGAAAAATAAGTTCACCGGATAAGTTTGTTAGAAAGTCGTGGTGGAGAAGATGACAACAAAATCAAGTTTTAAGTAATGGTAAAGATAGTTTATTCTCTTTATTTTATAATTAAATCTATAGTTTATATACTCACCTCTTTTAGTTTAACTTTAATTATACTTCACCCTAAACTTTTATTTAAACATATCATTTAGAATCCTTTAAACAATTTTTAAAAATTGAGTTTATATTAAAATAACTATTAACTTTAATAAATTTTGTATTGATATCTCATATAAGCATTCAGTTTTAGGGTTTCAAAAATTTGGGTATTATATTTATTATTAAACACTAATCGTCGTTTATAAAAATCTATCTATCTATAATATACTAGCTTTAGAAAGGGATAAATTTATGTATAAATTACAATGAATAATTTAATACAAATAAAAAAAAAGATAATCAAGTCTCTTTATATTATGTAAAAAATGTATTATAAATATAGTCATTTTATATCATCAAATATATTTGAATTTTAAATCGAGAATGTGTTGTTCTACCATCGATATTAATCGGTTTGGTTTTGATTTTGATGAAATTAGAATCTCTATACATAATTTGTAGCGGTGTCAATTCTTGACACGACCCGAAATCCAACCCGAACCCGACACGAGAAAAAACAGGTTTTAGGTCGGCTAACACGACCCGTTTAAAGGTTGACCTGTTTTCTAAACAGGTCGGGTTTGGGTTGACCCGTTAACCCGTTTAATTTTAGATATTTTAAAATTAATTTTATATTCACTCTTTAGTTTTAAAATGTGTTGAAGAATTTAATTATTTTTCATTCCTCATATTAGCTTTTTAGGTCTCCTCTTAAATTCTATTTTTTGTGAACGACACTTTTAAATTCTCAACCAAAATTTCATTACCCTAGATGCATTTCTTCTGTTCATTCACCAATATGCATGAACATATCGTCAAATCCATTAATATCTAAATCGACTCAGGCTTAAATTTCATTTGAATTTCGCAATATATGGTTTTGATTTTATTATAATTTGTATGTCTGATTATATAAATTAACCTGTTTAAAAAATATGGGTTAAACGGGTCGTGTTTGGGTCGACCCGAATTTATGTGTGGGGGGTTAGGGTTGACATATTTGACACGAATAATAATATGGGTCGGGTTCGGGTTGCACATTTCAACCCGTCAACCTGTTAACCCGCCAACCTGACACGTTTGACACCCCTAATAATTTGGTTGTATTTAGATTTAGGCGCTTCACTTCTGCTCACTTCAGAAGACTTTGTAAAGCAAAGTTTAATTAATTGACGCATACTATCGTTGGGAAGACAAAGCAATATATAGATAAAAAATAATATTACTTATTTATGATTTTTTGCAAAATTGATGAATCTGATGTAATTTCTTTCTTGAAT
The DNA here is from genome assembly GCF_021521415.1 of Bidens hawaiensis. Taxonomy (NCBI): domain Eukaryota; kingdom Viridiplantae; phylum Streptophyta; class Magnoliopsida; order Asterales; family Asteraceae; genus Bidens; species Bidens hawaiensis. The sequence continues at coordinate 3,552 of NW_027496098.1, forward strand.
TTTTTACATGTTCGTTTCAAAGTAAAGGAGCTCACTTTCCAATTTCATCAAATGGTCTCTTTCTCAAAACGAGGCCATCGAAATCACAGCCAGTCTGATTTCATATTTTTGCTTACTTGGTGACTTTTATTTTCTGACTCGTTATGCAACAACGGAAGCGAGACTCTTAGCCAAGAAAACAAGGCAATAGAAAGATTTGTGTGGCAATAGTCAACTACAGATTACTCGAGAGTGAATGTTGTAAGTTTAGTCCATTTCATATTTAAAGGGTATTTGGGACTTTTCGAGCATTTTGGGGGCATGGAGCGTAGTATCACTTGTGGTTTTCGTTTATGTCTTGAAATGGCTGTAATTTAAATTCTTGCAGGTTATTTGTTTAGTTTAGAGATTGTTTGAATTATTAGGTGAATTGTCTATGTTAAAATTTGGTTGTAGTTTTCCTTGAACGTATAAATTAAATAGTCCTATTTTCCTCATTAGTGATGAGTTTCTAGACAATTGATTCATCTGTTAATTGATGCCATTATGTTCACTTATTCATTTTTCGTTGTTTTTTTTTTGGCCAAATGCATGTACGTTCTCAATTCTAAACAAATTAAAATCATAGTGTAGGTGTAACCTTACATTTGGAATTTAGAAATATAAGATTTTGCAATGAATCTTAATCTTCTTTATTTAGTGCTGCCATATTAAACCACATAAATACATTTGCGCTTTGTAGCATATTTTCCTCTTTACCAACTCTTTCTTATTTGTTCCTACCTATTTTGGCAGGTGTCGTGTCTTCTGTTTGGCTGTGGAGGAGTTGTTTACGTAGGCTGCTTCTAAGGTATCCTATATTTCATGATAAAATTTAATTAAATATATACATTGGTGTTTGTAACATTCAATTTAATCTTAATCATTACCTTGAGATGCGATCTTAAATAGATTTGATGTTTGTGAATCAGAAACTGCGATGGTTCCTATTTGTTGGTGATGTCCCTAGATCGAAAAGTTAAAAGGGTCGGACGAAATTTTGGAACAGACACAAGTCTGCTTTAGAGGATCGTAAACGGCCGTAATGGCAGCAAACATAATTGTGGTGATGGTTATTTTGTGGCGGGGATGGCACTAAAGCTTGAATCACTTTTGTTGCCCATGATTTGGCTGAAATGAAACCAATAACCTCAACAGAAAACGCAAATAACACAGTAACAATCACACGATTGACACATCATTAAGTTTATAACCAAGTAGGCATCATAATGTAATTCGTACATTGGAGTGATGTTCCAATACGTGGTGTAAATGTGGGTGGCTACAAGGTAATAATGGTCTATGTGCTCCAGACAGTGCTTCCACGGCAATCCCAAGGAAATTGGCTTCATCAAGGTATGCAACAAATTGTCTTACTTTTATTGTGTATTAAGCAGTTTTTTGGTTAAGGGTTTAGATTTGAGAATAGGATCTTTGTGGTGTTTTTAGTTTGTTTGATTTAATTAGGTGTGTATTTAAGAAATCTGAACACCACCTGGTAAGTTAGGCTTGAAAACATGTACACTTACTTTGAAGTTGCTTATTATAGAAGGCGTTAGGAAAACAAGTAGTTTTAATAATCGATCCAAACACTCTTTATTGCATACTTGTATTTGTAATTTTGATTCTTTATATGAGTTTCATTTTCCATTCAAAGACTAATACATGGTTTGCAAGTTGCATCACTTTATTAAACCAGAGACCGACTATTAACAACAAAAAGTTTTTTATATATGTATTTGAAAGCGTTTGAAGTTAATTCATGTGATTATCTTTATCTTATAGTACCGCTAAGGAGTTTGAAGATTTAGTCTTAAGATTTACTCATAAGTGGCATCCCTTGGTGTAAATCTAGATGTTTGAATATGATTATCAAGTTGACATGTGCTAATATGCTGAGTAGTTGACTATCTAAGTTTGTTTAACATAGGTTTGGTGTTGGATCCATTCTTCATTTCTTCTCTCAGTTGAATGCATTACCCTCGATTAGCCAAGCTATTTATTGGTATGCATTTCTAGGTGGTCTTTTAGGCAGAATCTGAATTGCGTGCAATCCATTACACCCGCTGATGATTTTGTGTATTTTACGGGTCTTGGTGAAACAGACTTGGAGATATGACGGGCGATTTTCAATTCAGTTTATTGGTTTAATGGTTTGGTTTATCATGAGATTAGTGAACAATGATGTGTATTATTAGATCATGATTTAGAATGTTGTGTTACTATGTTGTTAAAATATGTATATAATTACAAGATGGTTGCTTTCAACTTAAAAACATGATATTATTGGTTGTATTTTATGCTTGATTCTTGTAAATCATTGTTTTCCTAAAGTATTTGTAAGTTTTATCTTAGCCATGAGAAACACATTATCAAAATTCTAAAGTAGATGGATTTAACATTATTAATTTTACGGAAGCTAACTATTTAATAAATAATGAAAAGAAGTCTACGGGATTCAGCTTGATCATGTTATCTACCTTTGATTTCTATGGTTGCCAGTAAGTGATCTTCCTTATTCTGTAATCTGTTAGTAAAAACCCATGTTGTTCGAATTTTTGGTATAGAAACTATAAATGATTTTGTTTAGATGATTAAAGTTGTTTTTGAATCATGGGTTCAATTGCATGTTTGGGTTCTTAGTTGTTCATGATGGTTAAGGTAAGTTTTAACTTTGATTGTTTAGGAGCTTAATTGATCTCATGATATGCATATATGACTTTAGAGATAACGTCTGATGAGTTAGTTCACGCGTGTTGTTAATTTAAGAAAAGAGTGGAATTAATAAATAAAGCTTAGAGCATGTTTGATGCACACCAAGTGTTTGTGAGAATGTCTATATTAAACACTATGGGAATACTAGATAAATGCGGTTAGCCTTCTTGTATTATGAACTTCACCACTCATAATTGATGGTCTACATTCTTCATTGATAAGTAATCATTTATGAATTGAAATTGGGGAAGTAAGATGATTATTAACACGTCAAAACATGAGAATGTGATGATATCTATGTTATGTTGTACAAGTAAGTACATAATAAATGAACCAAATAAGTTCGGAGGCAATATGGATGGATTCACATGTAAAATGTTAAAAGATATATTGAATTGACCCGTATGTATTCAAAATGGTTAATGTCATAGGGAATCTCGGTTTGGTGACAAGGATTGGGCATGACATAAGGGACTTGAAGATTGCCAGGAACCAAGACCAACAATAGCAAAGTAATGAAGTACAAGGTAAGTCGTCTATACCCTGGATATTATAGTACTTAACTTTCAGACATATGTTTTATGAGATTTGAATTGTGATTTGTTGGTTGAAGAATGTATTGCTATCTATAGTACATAGTTACGGTCGAGGATTATTTCGAGTATTTTTCAGTGTCGGTTTTCACTTAAATTTAGATTCATCATTCTTCAAACATTTGTCTAGTCCTTATAAAAGGTTTCAAGTAAAATGGTTTGAACTAAGTGGTTAAAAGAAGTCTGCATAACCGATTTATGTTAGCTGTCTGAACGAGGCCAGCCCACTTGAGGGTGTCATTTCAGGGCTTTAATCATTTTATTTTTGTATGAATTTTAGTCAAAAGTTAGTTAATATGATAATTGAATTTATGTCATTTTTATAGATTTTTCTGAAAACGCTGGTTGTGATTTTGTGAATTGTTTATTTAATAAATAAGGATTTTCAGCAACCAGGTCAGCTCACTTGCGGGTGTTGTTTCAGGGTCTTAAATCATTTTATTAGGACATGGTTTTTGGCAGGATGTTAGTTAACATCATAAGTTATTTTATGGAATTTTTGTAGAATTTTCTGAAATAGTTTGATATGGTTTTATGCGTGTTTCTTTAATAAAATCATCAATTTCAGCAATATGTTTATAAAGGGTGAAACCGGTCAAAGTGTATACATGATTAACCAAATGATAACGGGTCAAGCGGGCGAATAGATTATCTTTTAGTTGTAAGAGTATGTTATGTTTAATAAAGAAAATATAAATGTTTATGAGAGATGTAGGGAACGAAAGGTTGACAATAAAGCAAAAAACCTGATTTTGACCCGTTTGTATGAATTTGGTTTATCGTAATACAACGGTAATGATTTCTAATTAGGAATCATGCTGAAATATTGTTTCATACCATTACTTAACTTCAATCAGTTGTGGATATCGTGATTAGAAACAGGTACGTTAAGCTTGGAATTGGATGTGTCAATTAATGATGAAGAAAATAAGACGTGGTGCTACAGGGGACGTATCATACCCCCCCCCCCCTGCGGGTGTTACTTAGGCCAAGAATATGTTGTTTTACAGCCCCAAAGTTGTAGTGGCGTAGGCTACGCCCACTCTTTTTTCTCCTATCAGTTTGTTGCGTTTTGGTTTGGTGTTAGTGCATACCCTTATAGCATGATCTTTTATGTTGTAATACTAACTTGTGCGGCTGTTTGTCTTAGGATATGGGTGTTGGATGATGATCAAGGGCTCGGGACGAAACACGAACACACATCTACAAGACGACAAGTTGAAACTTTACTTCTACTTGAAAGTTGTAAAATGTTATTTTTTTAGTGTCGTATTGGATTTAAAAGTACATATCGGTTTAGATTATTTGAGTTAAACCAAACGTTGAAACACATATATTTTGTGGTTGTTAAAAAAAATGGGACCATATTTTCCGCATTCAATCATATTATAAATTATCAACAAGTATTTGAAAGTAACACGAGGCTCACAATTTATGAGTTAGTAGTTACGATAACTTATTCCTAACTAGTGAAGTTATAATTTAGGTATATTTTGTGTTTATTTTGGATGCGAATATGGCATGCAACAGTTAAAGATGAAGTTATGTGTTGAGGGTTATTCGATGCTGATTTATGTCCTTGGTTTCCAAAATTCAGATTTCTGAGAAAATAAATCTATTGGCTTCAAAGATGATTACTATAGACTTTTTTTCTCATTTTTTTAGTATATGGTTCTAACGGTTGTTACAAATGTCAGAAAGAGAAGTCAAATCATCTTACAAGCATTAAATGGCCACACAAATGTGGTTCAATTATGCATTTGAAGATAATTCGTTGTCATGGAGTAAGTTTTGTTATAAATTTTTTTAATTGCCTTTAATGGTATATCTTTGTAAAATCGAATTAACGGGAAAGTTGACTTGAACATGTGTGTTTCAGGTTATGCGAGGATAGTAAGTTACTGGACCGGATTATGTCAAAATACATTTCCACTATTCTACATGCTATCTGTTAATTGTTTTTGTTTTCCCTGTAACACTCAAACCCTAGTGCAGTTAACCAGTTTGGTAAAAATGGATAATGTGTTTGCTATACAGCTTTACGAACATAAACATGTGTAGTGAACGGACTAATATATATGTATTAAATATAAACAAACTTTCATACAAAAATTTAAATTAAAATCAAGCAAAATATAATAATAATAATAATAATAGAAACAACACATATATTATAAAAGCTCATGTAATACAATGGATCAAAATAGGTTCAAGTATATAAACTATGAATGAATATAATAAAAAAAGTTATAATAAATCAATTTTAAGCGATTGATTACATAAATATGATTGCAAAATGATTAAAAATAAAACCTAAATAAAACCGCATAATACGCGGGCTAAAAGCTAGTTAATCATATATGTATAAAAAGTACAATGATAAGTTGAGTACTTATTACAAATACACGTGACAATGAAAAAATATTTCAAATAAATAATATGAAATTTGTAAATACAACTTTAAAAAAATTTGAGTTTTCACTTGAATACCGTAAAATTGATATTAAATATTTAATTTAAGTGTTTTATAAAAGAGTATCAGTTTTGTTATTAATATACAATTTGTCCAACTTTAGGCATATATAGAAGTTTTGGGTTATGCTTAGAACAGAAAAAACAAATTAGTACAAAAGCAAGCAGGCCCATCATTATATTTTGAATATGTGACATAGATTGTTAAACGTGTAGAAAGCATCCCTTAGTGTTATATTCAAGTGCCTTAAAGTGGGTGGATGTCACACTTCCTAAACATTTAACATTTCTTTCGTCATATTTTGTTTAACAAACAAAATTTCGATGAGTAGGAATCTTTTGTTAGCCTACGTGTAGTGTAAAAACTAAAAAATAGGGTGACTTACGTTATGTGGCGTCCAATTAGCAAATATTATGTTTTTATTTTAAAGATGTAATGGTGTTGAAGCCCTCTTTTGTCACGTCATCTATTTTCATTATTTTTTTTATAATTGAATCAAACAAATACAAACTCATTAAATTAAATAAATAGATAAAAATACATTAAAATTTAAAAAGAAATATAAAAAAATACATAACAAAAAAAACATAAACTAATATTCATAATATTCGTGCGTTTTTTGAATTCGTCATTTCTTTCAATAATGCGGCCTCGTCGTTTAATCCGGCCACGACGAGGAAGTCGCTGTCTTTACTCGCAATTCAAACATAGCGACAAACTTTACGTGGTGCTGGTTGGTTTGTTGGAGGGTAGCGGTACGCTCCAAGGTATGGGTTTCGAAACGACCGAACACCTCGTTTAAACGTTCGACTTCTTCGCTGGCCCCCCACATTGACTCGTGACGACAACGAACCCTCCCCATTTTTCGTATCCTTTTTTCTTCTTCTCTCGCGGGATCGAGCCAACTCTTGTACATAACTTTATTTATCATTATTTCATTTATAAAATTATGACCTATATAATTTAAATTGTTCAAGTCGTGTAGTTCACGGATACCTAAGTTCTAATATATATATATATGCCAATCGGACCTTGTTCAGGATAAAACTAGGCTTAAGATGATTGGAATGTCAAATCCTAAATTGATGCTAAAAGTGGGTTTATCGGTTATGTTACTAAGGACCATCAGAAATAACGATTTGTGGCTTTGTGCAATGACAGCAGACAACAATTCATTAATTTGAGTAGGCACGTTATATAAGAAATAATAATATAAACATTTACAATTGCTCATATATATACAAACATCTAGCTGTATTTGTGTTTTACCATATTTTCCGGTCGTGTAAGTACCTGAGTACTAACCTATTAAATAATAATGATACTCTTTTTATATCTTTGGGAAAATGTAGCAAATACGCCGTATACATATCCAAATGAGAAACTAACATTAAATACAACATATTTATAAAACTTGATTCATACCGTGGTGTTTGATCAATGCTTTGTCGCGTATTATTGAACGATCTTCAATGAGTGCTTGAGTCGTGTCTTCTTTTACGATATTTCGCTTGTGCTGCAACTGGCAGCGCTCCAACCATCGTCTAAGCTCGTGTTGATCGAGCCCTGAGCTTCACTTATAAGTGTTTACACCAAGTCCCTATCTACAATAATGAACAAACGAAAAGTTTCAGATGAAGTGGGTATCATTAGGGATGAGCAAAATCGTTACCAGTACCGAATCGGTACCAAAGTATAAGTTTCGGGATCGGTACGGTACCGGTATTTCCCGATTTTTTACCCTCGGTACCGGTACCGTCCCGGTATCAAGAATTTAGGATTTTCGGGATCGGTATTTTCGGTACCGGTACGGTACCGTGCTCATCCCTAGGTATCATCAAGTATGCATGTTTTCTGCATATGCATAAGTTGAAAATACGAAGGAGGCTCACGGCGATGCAAGCATGCAAAGTGAGCCACATTGCACCCATCGCTCGAGCCCTAATACAGTCTTCCTTCTTATAAGGCACTCACAAGTTTATTATTCAAACAATATGGGACAAACTCATATATGCCCATTTCACCCATTTTCAAATTCTCACACACATATTTTAGAATATCAATATCTCAATTATTTTACGCTTTTGACACGTTAATAATTTATTGATACGTAACAGATATTAATAAATTAATAAGTTCAAAATTTTCAATAACTTTTACTTTGGTAAAACATATGAAATCAAGCTATCGGGTACATGAAGAAAGGAAAATTGTACTGCTGCAATGTCAGAGAGAGAGAGATATGTTGCCCCACTTTTTTTGGCCAATCCTTCCCCTAAAACCTCATTCCGCAAACTTTCCTCCACAACGTAAGGGCCTTCTTCCCTTCCGTTCGTCCGTGAGCCATATCATCACGGACCACATCACCACGGACCACCCCCACCCATCACCGTTGCACTTGCTCTTATATATTTAATAAGATTTGAATATGCATGAGAGAGAGAGAGAATCTTCAAACTTTTTATTTTTTTGCTTCAAAGAAACTTAAAATAGTTTATTTAGCATGGAATAGTTGCTTTAATATATATAACAATTTATATTTACACACTACTAGAAAACTGGCTTTTTGCGACGGCAATTACGGTTGCAAAAAGATAGCAATTGTCTAGTTGCGACCGAAAATCCGGTTGGGAGTTTTGCGATAATTAAACGGTCGCAAATGTTGCGACCGTTTATGGTTTTGCAGCCAGATTTTTTTTGTAACCGATTTGCAACTGCCTTTTGAGACCCTTTTTGCGACCGTTTGTCGTTTTTACACCTTACAACGGTTTTGCGACCGCATTTTGCGTCCTGTTGTTTTACAACTTGCGATTTTTCTGTGCCAAAATGTTTTTTTTACTTTTTCTCTTTTTGTCTTCCATTTTCTAATTCAAACATGCTAATGAAGTCCATATTTTAAAATTTAAGCACTTATCAAAATTATAAAATAACTTCACAGAAGAATACGAACTAAAATACCAAACACCCAAGTTATTCTAACATAATACATTTCCAAACATTCTGAATTATGAATTAAGCATGGAATCTTTACAACTACTCCCTTTATTTCCTTCTCTTGCATTCAATCACAGTTCTTCAATCACGTACCTCCATCCATCGATCAGTTTCCTGAGTACAAGCAACTACAAATTAATGAAACAATAATCTAATTCTGACCATAAAACACAAAGCATCATTCATACTTGAGTGTACTTGTATTGTTTCTCAACATTTTTGACAATTGTTCAACATTCCAAGCACTTGAAAGTGCATTGAATGAGTTCAGGTTTATCCTCACTTGTCACCACTCAGGTTACTGATACAAGCCTGCCTATCTCAGATGTGCTCAAATCTCTAAATTTGTAACACCACTATTTAGTACATATTAGAAAAAACATGAAAACTTAATAGAGTTGGAACAAGTAGATGTAAACTGATGATTAAAAGCCTAATGGTACCTTTTTATGATAGGCAGATTGTGAAATGCAATATTAGTCATTAGGGTTGTCATCAAATTGTGAAATCGCTTCCAAATATTCAGAAAATGAATGTCCCCAGTTTGACTATTCATGCTTGCCTTAACAACCTGAACAGAAGTTTTTATGTGTTGGAAATTCAAATCTTGCACAAAAAAGCAACAATCCTACATACAAAAAAACACAAATACACGGCTGGTGTACCGGATCAGTAGGCATTTGGCCAGAGGTGAATGAACGATACCCTTTGTCAAACTGGTCACTAATTTGCTCACAGCTTACCAGTCATTTTGTCTTATTTGCAAATAGATAGGTTTTGATTAAGCAATAGTGACTAGAAATATTTTTCATATCCACTTTACACTAAGGGAACCCAAAGAGAAACATTTGTAATTACACTAAGGGAACCCAAAGAGAAAATCATCTTAATAGGAACATCCAAATCATAAATAAGCTTGTTAAACATAAAGATTACAATCTTCAACAATCAACTGTCATACCTGTTGCAGCAAAGCAAGTGCATGAAACGGTACAAGTGCATCCCTCAGTTGAACGGCTTCTTGTACCTCATTGCTTTATCTTTTCACAATCTCCGGGTTCGTCTAAGATTCAAGGATATATAATAATAATTAGAGTTTTAACTTTTACCATAATAATAAGACACGCTAATGTAAATGTTCAAATAATAAGTTATACCTGAACCAAATGGATACCACTAACTAATGTTGCACTAGCTACCACAGGGTTTTATCAGCAATAGCTTGCTTTAAGTATCTCTAAATTCGAGTAAGAAGGGTTCCATCTGTTATGCGACAAAGAACATGAATAACATTTGCACGGTACACTTCAGTCTTGTTATTCATATCTTTCATAAGGGAACTTGTGACAATAATAACTTTGCATGCATAAAGAAAATCACTATGTTATCAAACATAACAAGATAAAAAAATACATAAACGATCAAAGAGATAAGATTATTACTTGACACCTCGTTTGAAGAAAGGTTGGGTTCCTTAATGATCAAACAAGTCATTCTTCTTAATCTGGTATCTTTAGCTTGGAAAAAGTTTTGTTACTGAAAAGAATAATTTTGTAGCTTCAGCCAACAAATATTGACCAACAATAAGGTACTGGAATATCAAGAAAAAGTTAAACAAGATCAAAAAGCATCAACCCAAATATGCACATGAAAGGAAAAACATATACACAACTCAAATAAAATTACTCTTGCAGACTTTAAACATTTCTATAAACCAAATACAACAAACATACTAACATACACATACTCACAAATTTTAAAAGCATGCGTATAAAGGCTTGCCTATCTGCTTCTAGTGAAAGATAAATGACAAATGTTTAAAATATATATAAACTAGAAATAAGCACAGAAACTAGTTTCTCTCCTACAGGGCATGGATTAAAATAATGAAACCATTTATATGTCTGCATGAAAGTTGACTGTTGTCTTTCTGAACAGTCTATGAAATAGGATCTAACCTTAGTGAAAGTTTCCCCTTGATTCATAAGCTAAAGCAGCTTTGTAATAACCCAACAACGGAGATAAGAATATAATATATAATGTGTTGGATCAAAAAACTATGTAGCACAAATCAGGTATCAAAATACAACAATAAGCACCTGGGAACACCTCCTTGAAGCTATCTGAGCATCATTAAAGCACCTTGCTTCCTGAATAACCGCTCCATTCTTGATTCCAGAAAAGGGAGAATACTTGGCTGCAGATGAGTCGAGGACAAAGATACCTCATTAAATTTAACAAGCATACATCATAGTACCAATCTCGTGATTGGTACGCCCTGCTTGCGGTGCGCGCATATAATGTATGTATGTGTGAACCCTCGGGTGGGCAAAAGTAAAATTGCACTAATTTTGACGTTATTTTACTAATCTCGTGAAAATAACGTTAAAAGTGGCGGAAGGTTAATCAGGCATCATGTGGTGGCGTTGATAGCCGAAAGACAAGGGCACATGCACCAATCAGCCGGTGTCCCGATGATTGAGTGCTATGTGCCTTATGTCCAAGGCTTGATGCAAAACTACTATCACTGGAAGCAGCCTCTCTATCCCTATGGGATAGAGGTAAGGCTGTCTACATCTTACCCTCCTCAGACCCTACCATAGCATTGCTATTGGTGGGATATACTGAGTACGATGATGATGATGATGACATCATAGTACAGTGATTATAAAGTTTCAAAAGTAACATATTTTCGATCAGTCTATACAAAATAGTCAATGTCAGAATAGATAGACGACCTATTGTTTATTAATAACCAAATATAGAGTAATCAGAAGCTGAAATCAGTTATCAGTTCAATTTTATCCTCCATTAAACAGAAATAGTTGAAGTGTTGAGTTGCTCTATAACAGTTTATAAATTCTGGTATATCACAATAACCTACGGAGTATACTGTCATTTTAAAATCTCTCTAGAAACCACCAAAATACATACTCGATCCAAAGCCAAAAACATTAATTAGATGTGATTTACTTAATAAGTATAGGACTATTGGTTTTTATTGGTCCCAAGTATTTCATTTTTGCCGGCGCTGGTCCCAACTATCACTTTAACTGCCAACGGTCCCAACTTTCACACATGTGTCTGCCACCAGTCCACGACTAACCGAGTACTAACTCCGTTATGTTTTAGATGACGTGTCCATCCTACGTGTTAAAAAACCTTGACGTGGCTGCCTGAGTGTATATTAATAACAAAAAACCCTTCTCCTCCTTCACAAATCTGCAAATTAAAGTCAAAATCAAAACCAATGGGGTTAGGGTTACTAAAGTTTAGTGAAAACACATCCGACAGTTCCCGGCAATCGACAAGCGGTCATGGTAACAAAACCTCGGTATGTCCACACCGGCAACCGAACACGCCTGCAACACCGTCATACCTTTCGGGATCTTAACCGGATAGCCATCCACAAAGACCTCGATGACGTCATCCGGGTTGGGGAAATGAACCCTGGCTCCGGCAATCGGTGTCCGCTTCCGGAGATCCGGTTCGGCTGCGGATTCGGGTTTGTGGAGGTCCGGTGTTGAGGTGATGGTACGAAGGAGTCTAGGGTTTGTGGATATGAGTTTGGATCGGAGAGCTTTGGAAGCTAGTAACCCTAACCCCATTGGTTTTGATTTTGACTTTAATTTGCAGATTTGTGAAGGAGGAGAAGGGTTTTTTGTTATTAATATACACGCAGGCAGCCACGTCAAGGTTTTTTAACACGTAGGATGGACACGTCATCTAAAACATAACGGAGTTAGTACTCGGTTAGTCGTGGACTGGTGGCAGACACATGTGTGAAAGTTGGGACCGTTGGCAGTTAAAGTGATAGTTGGGACCAGCGCCGGCAAAAATGAAATACTTGGGACCAATAAAAACCAATAGTCCTTAAGTATATGAAGGATGCGTGATTTGAACTTTTTAGTCTCATGAGCCTAGTCAAGCTCGAATGTAAAACTTGGCCTCGAGATCAGTTCTTAAATGAGCTTCAGTTTTGAGTCGAGCTCGTTTAATATCATCCCGATTCAAACGTTTAGCAATGTCTTAAATAGATTGAGAGTGGTTCGAACTTAAACTCCTGCATATCTTTTGACCAATATCATGCTACATGATGAAAGACTAGATAATAATGCCTGGTTGTTGATTTTTATTCTTGTTGACTTTGAATTTCTTTCACTATATTTGTAAAACGTTCCACTCTCCACGTCCGCCTCATTATTGCTAACATTTTTCCATTGTAAAAATTAACATATACGGCTATACAATTATAACATTACCATATAAGTTTATGCAGCATAATAATTTGTGAGTTACTCATCAAGAGATATAAGTTCATTTATGCATCAATTTAGATACACATAAGTTAATTGCATACAAGAAGGACCAGAGATTGATTCTTAATAAATATGGATTCAACAGACAAAACATATCCTACAAGCAATCAACAATTCATCACCTGTGAACAGTTTCATAACTAGGTTTAATTCATGATACACAGAATATAAATTAACGAAATTAACTGTTTTCGGTTTGGTTTCACAGTGTAAACATGTCTTTTAAACATAATTCATTTAATTTATAAGTTTGGTCATTCATCTTTAACAATATTATGTTTTTAATTTAACTTGTAAACTAACTTCACACCCATGATTTTTTAAACGACTAGAGCCTTTTCATACGTTAATGTTTTTTTAAACAAATTGCACCATAAAAACGAGTATTTTATTCTCTTTAATTTGGATATGATATTGTTGTAATTTTTTTTCATTTAAATAATTTAATATGTTACGTGGGCTGTTCAGTGTCGGTTTTGATGGTTTTAAGTTAAACTTGTGAGTCCAACCGTTAATACTGATTTTGTGTCGTCTAAAACCAAACTCAACCATTGAAAGTTGAAACCGAATCGTTACTAACGGCCTGGTTCCTGTTTGGTTTCACAGTTTAAACTTTAATAATAAATTTAGTTTAAAATAATTAACAATTTATATGTACCATCAATTTTAACTAAAAACCAACATAATATGATACTTGAGATGATCATAAATAAAAAATGATACTTTTAGCCACATAAATGGTAAATATTAATGGAAGATCTAGGACGTGAGATAATAACAACAAAGATTACAAAAGGAATCATATTGCAATTAGGTTAATTTATAGTCTTTTCTGGTTTCATATGGCCGGCTGACGATATAAACCAACCGTTCACTACGTTTTGAAAATTTTGAAACCAACCAACAAACCGAAAGTAAAAAAGAAAAGAAAAAATAAGTCAAACCAATGACCGATTTAAACGATTTCAAGGTTTTAACCGAACCATAAACACTTATATTTGTACGTGATTAACAGGTTCAAACACTCGCTGCATCGCGCGGGCTCCCGTCTAATGAAGAATAAAAAGTATTATCTTAATATCTTTTATAATTTAACTGTTGCGACCGTCTAAAACGGTCGTATTGTTTGCGACCGCGACTTTTTTTTTTTTTTTTTGAGACCGACTTTTTTAATTTAATAATTTTAATTAACTAGTTTTAGTGATTTTTGCAACCATAAAAAAGCGGTCGCAGAGCTTGCGATCGTTTTCCGACTGAATATGTTTTGTTTGTTTATTTTGCAACCACTATGATTTCGGTCAATAATTTTGCCACCATCTTTTTTTTCGCAAATTTTGATCGCAATTGTCTAGTTTTCTAGTAGTGACATTTGTGTAAATTTTATTTTATCTTATCAATCACAACAAAAATTATACATTATAAATTTAACTTTACTAGTTATTAAGAATTTAGTCCACGTCAAGACTTTGACATAAAAGCAACGAGACGATCGAATTATTATAGAGAAAATAGTGGTTATAATTAATTGATAGTCAATCAATGTGTGATTTTAATTCCTCTTGTCACATGACGATGCTCAACTGGAAAATATATTGGTTTAAATAAATCTTGAACATTAATTTCGACAACCTACTAATTATTCACACTCATTTTTCACACAAATCCATCCATAAAAACTCAAAATGCAAAACTTCAAAATTAACTAAATTAGGCTACTAATTCCAAACATCTGTTCCATTACATTCATCAAGTTATGGTTTACTTAAAAAGCATATACATATTCTAGTCATATACAACATTGTAAGTTCAGTTAGAAAAGTATATATATACATATTCTTTATGAGTCATATACAATATTGTAACTCTACTTTGTCCATTCCCCATTTCAACGTGTCAAATACAATCTTGTGACTATATTGGCTTTTTAGTGGGTCATTTACATCTTTGCAACTTCATTGATATGCGATACAACTGCCCTAGGATTTAAAAGTGAATTTTGTTATTTCGGACTTACCATTAACTACTCTAAATTCAATGGCGAAGCTTGGCTAAGTCATAAGGGTGATCGAAGTTGCTGAAAGGTGACTGGGCTTAATACAAAATTTTTTTTGAAACAAAAACGAAAAAATTTACCCTATGAAGCGAAACAACAGAGGTGACCTGGGACACCTTCGCACCCTCATAAGCTACGCCCTGCGTAAACCAAGTAATTAACCAACATTTTTAGTGGCATCACTACCTCTTTTATTATTTTCTTTTAGCGACATACATCTTCATAGCACATGTATATATCCATATCGTAAATGAAATTACAACCGTCTATTGTCAATCTGAAGCTCGAGGACTGAGGGGAAAAGGTAAGTAGTTGAATAGAAAGAAACAAAATATATAATTGTTTGTAAAAAGATTCCTAATTTTTATTAATGGTTGAGAAGTTAAAGCTGAAGGTGTATTAAGTGGTTTTTGAGCTTTTTCATTTTTCTTTTTTTATTATCTTAATAGTTAAGGGTATTTGTAATGTTTTGTTTATACTCTAAACATATAAATTATTCAGAAAAATCTTTATCTATTTATCCCATTTTGGTTATAGAATTTACTTGAAACAAAAATCTTTATCTATTTATCTCATGTTTGGTTATAGAATTTACTTGTAACACCTATTTTTTAACATTAGTGTTAAAATTTAACATGGAACTTGGTCCAAGATTTTACTTTTCTCAATTACCATTATATTATTTTTGGAACGTCCAACTTTATTAAAGCTAAAGACTAGCATGGGACTAATCTCATGGCACATCAATGTTACACCCAAATACAATACATACACCATATTACATGATTCGTGTTGATAATTTCGACCTTTTAACATATAATTAGTGTGGTTAATTAATTAAGGGTTTGTTAGTAACGTACTAAAGCTTTGTAACTTTGAAGGGTTTATATTTTTTTCACTTACTATTCTGTAAAAATATTATGTTTTTAGTTTATATATCTTAAACTACATTGATTTTGCATTAAAGGATGTTAAAGATGATATCGGGTTATTTAACGTGAATGTTAACAGGTAAGCTTTATACCTTTCTCGTGAAAAGGTTGTGGGAGGGTTTTAACTTGAAGGTTGGTTATCTACCTCTTTGGAACTCCAAACTGAACTAGTAACCTAGGTATACACAAATCGCACAAATGGTTTTCGGCTTACCGGACGCGCCCTCTGAACTATAGATGATGCTAGGTGAACGACTATAAGAGATGAAATACACCAAGATAGGCATATTTTAATGCTAAGATAGGGGGGGGGGGGGGTTCATTGTGATGGTTTGTCCATATCTTTGACCACCCAGTGATGTGCCACATTATCACATCCAAATCCATCACTAGTGATAGAATTTAGTTGGAGGTGGTGGTGGTGTGATGGTTTTTTTGTTTGTTTGTATTTAATTTTTCTTAATTTATTCAAACAATTGTTTTTACAACAATAAAAAAATCAAAACAATATTTTAACCACAACAAAAATCTAAAATATTCATGATAATGCGAGAGGAAGGGTGAGTAGGGATAAGCAAATTCAGTATTGGTACCGGCACCGAAATCAGTACAGATTTGGTACCGTCGGTACCGAATAGGTACCAAAGTTTTGAGTTTTGATACCGGTATATCTCAAATTTTACCTTCAATATCGGTACCGAACCGAATATTTTGGTATTGATACCGGTACCGGTACAATATCGATCTCATCCCTAAGGGTGAATACCTAAAAGGAAAATTACAAAGACCTAAAATAGTTATAAAAACAAATCTTTTACCATTCGATTACTATTTTGTAACTTTTGTTTATAAATACTATGAGATTGTAGAAAAAAAAACAAACGATGGGGTATCATATTTAAAAAAAAATCAGTGGTTGACCGGTAGCATTTTGGAAAAATACATCGGGGGTGATCGCGCTTAATACCTATAAATACTTTTCGAGAAAAATCGCAAAATTTGGCCTATTAACGGAGAAAACGGCAGTGACCGGGGTCACCCCGGTCCTCAAAAGAGCTTCGCCCCTGTATGTGTGTGTATATTACAGTTCAAGTACGTTCTATTTTGTAAATTGTTGATTAGTGACTTCGAGAATTACATAAAATGGTTTATATTCTACTAAGGTTTAATGTTATTCAAAAGTTTAGTACAAAGTTTAACACACCCCTTTTTACTTGAGTTTAATGTTATTCAAAAGTTTGGCTCTAGAATCTAGATGAGAGTTACTCCGTATTTTAGAATAGTAACCATATTCAAAAGTTAGTTTGTTTATATCGCCATAAATTTGTACTAGATTTCTAGGTTATCGAATTAGCCCAAGCCCCCAAAGTATTGTAGATTGCATAGTTGATGACCATTAAAAAACACTAGCTCGTGTATGAGTTATGTTATATAGTTAGACCATCCTTTATGATGTGGGGCTTCAAAGTTCAAAGCCCCTCTACCGTGCCATGTCAGCGCCATGTAAGTACCGGGGGCTTCGAAGCCCTATCCAATAAGACTATACGCTATGGTGAGGGGCTTCGAAGCCCCTCCACCGTGACACGTCACCGCCACGTAAGCAACGAGAGGCATCGAAGCCCGCCCCGCTATGGTTTAATGTCCCCAAAGGCGCCCCTATATATATATATATGCATATGTATGTATGTGTGTGTGAGAGGGGGACCCACATTCACCATCAACAGCGCCGGCCGTTGGAACCACCCAACCTTCGACGCCTTTGGTTTGACGGAGCCCCACGGCGGTGTTCGGCGCCCATCGGCGCCCGCCACCTCAGCCTTGGGCGCCCCATAGCGAAGAGTCTAATGCCCCGCTATGGTAAAAGCACCCATTATATACATATATACATATGTATGCATGTGTGTTTGAGAGATGGAGAGAAAGGGCCCTACCATCCAAGCCCCATCCACGCCCAGCTTCACAACCACCTTGACCACCGGCGCCCCACCACCCAGGGTGCCCCTTGGTGGTGTTGAGCGCCCATCGACGCCCGCCACATCATCCGTTGAAGTCCCATAGTGGGTGGTCTTAGACCAAGTGTACTACGGCGTTTTGGGGGCGCGTTTTGGCCCAAAACACCGGGGAACAACGCTCCCCTCCCGCGTTTTGGGTTTTTTATTTTTTGGACGTTTTGTAGATAACACGGAGAAGGCACAGATATTAAAAAAAACAAATATTATTAAATTACCAACTATCATGGTGGTTGGTAATTGTCTATGAAGCACGGCGACCATGTAGTGAACTCCGGCGCCGGAGCCGCCTTTTCCACCGGAAAACCAGGAAGTAGAAGAAAGAAGAAGATATATATCAAGTAAATAAGCGGTTGGAAGATGCTTTTTAAGTTTTTAGGGTTAAAATAAGTTTAGTTTTTTTAAATATTAACCCCTTTATGTTTCACTTGCTTCCATTTAGTCCCCAAAACTTTTAAACTAACATAAAATGTTTTTTTTTCTCCAATCTATTCTCTATAGGTTTGTGTATTTTAATTTAGTTTTTATTTGGAAGTTTAATGTATTTTTTAATTTTATGTTTATTTATTTATTTAAATGATTTATTATTTAAATGACTGGGCGCCACGTGGCGCATAACACCTAGGGGTAGAGAGTTATGACTACACCCTGTTTTATTAAAAAATCATAACTCTGACTGGACGCCACGTAACGCATAATGTCTGGAGGTGGAGAGTTATGACTACTCATAATCTTATAGAAACTGAAGCAATTGATTGACATTTGGCATTAGTATCTTTCTAGATGCTTAGTGGGTGTATGTAACTTTAATCAAGGTTTTAGTTAATATGATGGAGTTAATTTAATGCCATGGGAAACTATATATGAACAGGAACTTCTCAAGATCCAATGTCTTGATGTGTCGATCATTATAGTTTCTTGCTATTGGCTTACGGGATCAATTGTTGGAAAATATATTTATTTGGCATCACATTTTAATTGGTGCACTTCTATATAAGTTCTTAGACCTAAAATGAGGCCCCTCTATTCCTCACATCATTTGTGGTATACATAAGATAAGATGATGCCAAATAAACTATTTCCTAAATTATTTCAATTAAATACCTAAACATTCTAATTTATTTTTGCCACTATCCGTCTACCAAGTTTTGAACCGGTATGAAAAGGGAAAAATATGTTATTGGTGGGGTTCAAACTCATAACATTCCTTTTCAAATGTATATGGCTAATGAACTCCAACTAAAAAAAATTGATGTTGATTTTCTCATTTTATTAGCATGCATAAATTCATCCAATCGTGAAACCCAATGTCATTTTATTTACAGCTTATTTTTATCTCTTTTTCCGTACTTGTTAATTATCTTAATAATATATTTTTTTCATAACTGTTAAACGTAGTTTTTTATAGTTAAAAAACTATTAACTAAAATGTTAAAATTATATATTTTTATTTTTACACACATATATATTATTTATTATGACGTTATCCAGTCTAGTGGCAAAGGTTAGTTGGGGGCGGGGTGGCCCGGGCCTCCTGTTTTTTTTGGCCACATCTAGTTTGAGGACCGGTCCTTCCCCTCAAGCCCTATTCCACAAACTTTCCTCCACGACGCAATGGCCCTCTTCCCTTCCATCCGTGAGTCATATCATCACGGACCACCCCCACCCATCAACGTTGTATTTGCTCTTATATATTTTTAATAAGATTTGAAAATATGCATGAGATAGAGTGTGTGTGTGTCAAAGAAACATAAAATAATTTCTTTAGCATAGAACAGTTTCTTTAAATCCATAATATATATAACAATTTATATTTATATTTATGTAAAATTTATTTTATCTTATCAATCACAAAAAAATTATACATTATAAATTAAAATTTACTACTTACTAAGAATTTAGTCCACGTCAACACTTTGACATGAAAGCAGCGAGACGATCGAATTATTATAGATAAAAGAGTGGTTATTAATTTATAGTCAACCAATGTGTGACTTTAATTCCTCATGTCACATGATGATGCTCAACTGGAAAATACATTAGTTAATTATTCACACAACCTACTAATTATTCTCACAAATTCATCCATAAAAATTAACTAAATTAGTCTAGTGCATGTCAATAGCCAACATCCTCATTAGGTATATGCTAATTCCACACTTCTGTTCCATTAAATTCATCAAGTTAGGCGCGTTCCCTTAACCGTTAAATGCCGATATGCCTTGTGTATAAAAAAGATGTTACTTTGTGGTGATAAAAGTGAACTATTTGCAGCAAATAGAAAACTCATATACACCACATCAAACATTCTAAATCATTTTATAGAAAAATTTTAAATTATCATTAATATAATAAATAATAATATACAACTTTTGTCACCATGACCACACTAATTTTCCAAAAAGATAAATTGAAAAAAAAAATTATTATCACATAAAAATAATTAACAAAAAAAAAATAAAAGAAAAAAAACCACATGTAAGAAGACAAATATAACATTCTAAACTACTAATTTGGTAAAAAGTTGTTCATATCCTAAAGTTTTGTCAATCCTTAGTTGCAAGAGCCTTAAAATTGAGCAATAGTATCTTAAATCTTGCAACTTTATGCAAAAAAGAAAGTTCATTGATTAGTGGTTTCACTTAACCAAAGGCTAAAATAGTCAATAATCAAAACTGCAAAGAAAAGACCACCAACCTTGAGCATGTTAGCCTGCATTCATGAGCTCTTCCTTGATCAACTTCAAATCCAACCATTCATTTTAAGATAAAAACATACCGTGGATGCAACTGGCCAAAACAAATCAGACCCAATGAAACAAAATTAAGACCCGAAATAGAAAAAGGCGAAATCAATAAGGTGATAAACACAATCGGCCAATGTGAAAAATGATAGCACAAAATATGACTATGAAAAACCCCTAATCAGTAATGTTACAAATACAAACCCTAGCTATCAGACATAATAACACCACTAATAGAGCGAGATGAACAGATTAAGGTTACCGGTATGCATGCAATCAGATGAGACATATGAGAAGCTGTGATGATGACTCACCAAACACGCGCCACCAAAATAGTTGATAATCTGATGAATAGTAACTCTAAGAGAATGTATTACTTTTTAATATGTGAAAATACTTAATTCCTAAGTTTGTTTAAAGTGTTAAACTTGAAAAGAAAACAAAAAAGGAAAGACAAGTTATACACAACAACACAACTTCTGATAAAATTTTTCCCATTATCTTTCCCTCTGCAACAACTTGCCGGAATTTCATTTTTCATCGGCATACAACACCCTTAACAATGAACACTCCTCCGACTACTACTACTACTACCACAAACCCACACAACAACAACAACACGCGTTGGACAAACCCAATGCATTCGATGTATTGGGTTTGTGCTTATCTGCTGATTACTGGTAGTCAGTTAATAGCAGGCATTGTTGTGTTGTTGATACAAAGGCACCATGAGCGTCTTCACGCACCAAACCTTTACAAGTGGATAATCGGGTACGTTGGCGGGTGCATCGCACATGTCATGGTCATCACATGGCGATTCTATTTCAGAAACAGCCATCGATCGTCACCAGCGAGACATGCACCACCAAGGTATGTTTCATTTTGTCACCCACAAGGTATTTGTTAGGTCTAAACTAGAAGGGGGGGGGGGGGGGTTGTTTAAATGTAAAAAGTTAGGTGTGTTATGTTGTGTGAATTAAATTTTATAAACAAATAGCAAAATGAAAATGCACCATTGAGAGAATCGAACCGTGGCAAATAATACCCACTCATACCTGAACCTGGTTCCAAACACAAAATCGGGTGAGCTATGTGTGTGGACACTTTGGGCTTTTTAAAAAAAAATCTATTTGGGCTGGGTTGGGTAAATTTTAGACAATATATGGTTTATGGTTTATGTTTACTTTAGGCCCATTGGGCTGGTTATGATTGGTTGGGCCCACTGCCACAACAGGCCATGCTCGTTTATTTTACGGTTTAAACTAGAGGGTCCAATCTTGACCCGAAGCTACTTTTATGGGTCAGTTTGTCTTTTCTGTTTTAAAACTAGTTGGATTTATATTTATGTTTAGTTTGGGCCCATTGGGCTGGGTTGGGTAAATTTCAGACAATATATGGTTTATGTTTTATGTTTACTTTGGACCCATTGGGCTGGTTATGATTGCTTGGGCCCACTGCCACAACAGACCATACTTGTTTATTTTACGTCTTTCGTTTAACCTAGAGGGTCCAATAATGACCCGAAGCTACTTTTATGGGTCAGTTTGTCTTTTCTGTTTTAAAACTATTTGGATTTATATTTATGTTTAGTTTGGGCCCATTGGGCTGGTTATAACTAAAACATGTTTGTTGCTATTGTTGCAGACTCAGCCTGCTGGTTGACAATTTGGGTCTCCTTTTGCATTTGTACTATGCTGGCTGGTATGTTATGGGGGGTATCTGGATGTCCGTAGAGCACACATATGCGGCAACAGACGCTCCCAGCCTCTACAGGTAGGTACTGGTTCAACTCAGACCGGTGGTTAAGGTTAAATCTTAAATGAATGTTTGTTTAGGCGTCTTATAAAATTCGTTTGTTCAATTTTAAAGGTTATCTATGGTGCTTTTGATATTCTGTTCTATCGGATATGCGATGCCGCTCATATTTTGTGGCGTGTTCTTCTTCTGTTCCCCTTGTGTTGTTCTCGTAGAAGATATGTTCCTAGACGGATACACCAAAAGAAAATCAATCCGGTCGTTGCCAACATTTAAGTTCGAAGAGAGTCAAGCAGATATCGAGCCGGAAGATGCAGTAAGTTAATCAGCTTCTTATTTTTTGTTTGTTCCAGCTTATTATACTATGCGATAGTTAAAATATGAATCTTGGACTTGGAGCCACAAAGCTTATTATTTTTATTTTTAATTTGGTTTTAATATTTATGATTTTCTTGTTTGGTTTTAATATTTAGGTGTGCTCTATTTGTCTTGAAAACTATGAGGGAATTGACGAACTAAAGAGGTTGCCCTGCAATCATATGTTCCACAAAGAGTGTGTGGACATGTGGTTAAATATAAATACCAAATTGCAAGACAGAAATCGCGGCTGTTAAGTTCATGCGTTGGCTGTGCGGGTAAAGTTAAGATTCAAGCAATCACACAAAACAATTAAATTAGTAGAATAGAAAGTGAATCAAAATGTCTCTATATATTATGTTATATTGTCAATTACATTTTAATCTTTGAGTATTTGAAGTAATTATAGTATTTGACTTAATTTTTGGTGATTTGGGCTATAAAAAAATTGAGTTTGGTTTGGGCCTGGTTGAGCTTAAAAAATTGATCTTGCTATTGGGCTTTTCTCTAGTCAAGGATTTTTTATCCAAAAAAGAAAAAAAAACAAATAACAATATGTCCTTACAAAAATCTTTGATCCAAACATAAATTCACAGCCTTTATTAGATAAAACAATTAACCTTATTAACTAAAAGTTTTTTTTATTATTTATTAAAACCTAGTTCAATTATCGATCGAAAAGAAGAGAGGCAGGACTGTAAGAGTGTAATCGATGAACTAACTCAATCAAAAAAGTACCCCGAACTACAACTTTTTCCTGAAAAAAGGTAAAATGCAACATCAAAATTGATGCTTAGTTTTTCGAACCGAAGCGAACCAGTATTAGTTTAACCAAACTCAGTTTCAAAGTAATTGATTTTCTCTTTCTTTGGTCACGGTTTCTTAAAGTCTTATAAAACTATATAGATAATCTTGACCGTGTGAATTTTATAAAATGAGGCGGTTCGATAACTATTTTTTATCCAAAATGTTTAAAGGTATCTTAAACATATTTGATGCTAATGAATTAGACCATCTCCTATTGGAGCTTGGGTTTACATCGTAAACTCCTTTTCCATCGCTTCTTATCTTGGCACGTTAGAGCTATGAACTTTGGATCCCATTTATTAATCTTGTGGTATGTTAGTGTAGTATTTGTTGTTCGAAGTTGTTTGAAAAGGCTAGGGGCATTATGGGGTTTACAATTTTGTCTTGTATGGCCATCCGCTTAGATTGTGTGTACATATGAGGGCCATATGCTGAGTTGTAATAACCATATGATCAGGGGTGGACCCACCTTAGTGGGATCAGGGTCCCGGAACACCAATCTTTTTAAAATATAGTAGAGACGATAGCTTAATTTTTTTAATGACCCCATAAAAATCCTTAGGTGGAACCCATTGTATCAAAGCTTTGTGTTGTGACATATCCTTTCTCTTCCTACCTAGAAGTCACAAGTTCAAGCCCCTACTAAGGATGGTTTCTACATTTTTATTTTGTATTTCTAATTTTTAATTAAAACATAGTGTTTTTAAGGGTGGTTTCGACATTCTTATTTTATTTTTCTAACTAGGTTATAAACCCGTGTATCACACGGGATTTGTACAAAAAAATTGTACTTAACATCACTAATTAACATTAATTATATTTAACATACATTCACGAAAACACATGAACATGTAAGAGGATTGAATAATACGCAATTAAAAGTTATAATATATAAACAAAATCCACTTAATAACACGGAGCAAAAATATATCGTGGTCCAATTCACCTCACTATGTTAATTCCATCTATAAAACGATTTTCAAGTTTTTTGGTTGATCACGTACTTAATTGCATATATTTTTGTGCGGTTAATTTGACAAGCTAAATTAATGTTAAGTCCAAATAAAGAATTATACACAACGGTTATCATTGACTATTATTTACAGTGTTGACATTTGACGAAACATAGAGCAAACGACCAAACCAAATAAGATGAATAAGTAATAACAACTTGAACTTGTAGGTATTGTAAAAAAAAAACAAACATTACAAATTCATGAATATTAATTATGACATTTATCGACCAGAACATAGATAGAACACAATGTGACAACATTAAGTCATAGACATACCCAAAACAATAAAAGCAAACGTTTTCACAAGTTAAATCATACTTACATATGGCAAGTTACTATATTTTCCTCTTGTTATCAAAATAAGGTTTTCTTATCTTTCGGCTTTCTTTTCAATCGCGATGGCCATATCTATAATAAAAAAGAAATAATTACAATAAAAATTGTCTTCTAATATAATATCGTAATCCACTATACAAGTATTAACAAATTTGTTACCAATGTTATTTTGTTATTTGTAGGCATTTCGACAGATATATATATGGCTCAATGTAACATGCACATTTTTTGCGACTAAAACGTCCTATCGTCTTTTACCATCCAAATAAAGTTTAATTTGTGTTCACACTTGTTTACTATCTATTTAGGAAATAGAGAGGTATGAAACTAAAATATAACATTGATATAACTTTCTAGATAAGATTGATATCAGAAAGTTAGGCAAAGTAAGAAATTAATAAGGTAGTTTAAAACACAAAAAGGCTGTGAACTAAATAAGATTTTATGTCGACATTTTAATGTCTATTACAGTTTAGTTGATTATTATTATAAAAAAGAAATGAACGTATAATTCGTTTTATTAAAATGTCTATTACAGTTGAGTTGATCAATATAAAAAAGAAATGAACATATAATTCGTTTTATTTTTTATTTCGGTTGAATAATCTTTGAACATATGATGAAGACATATTTTTCACAACTCACAAGCCAACGAGTAAGATTGAAATTTGTTGTATTCAACAACTTCAATGACAAAACATGTGCAATTTGTGTATAAGGTTGATAACAATTGTATCGTTAATACTTAATTGAGTTGGATTTGTTTTGTGTTATTATTACATTGACATGATGTTATATCAAAAAACATATCAACTTATAATAATCAAATTATTTTCAGACTCATTTGGCAACAATTTATCAATAATAAACTCCAAACATGATATTATATGGAAATAAACCTTCTATATTAAAACTCTAATCAAAAGTTCAAATCAGTTAACTTGAGAAAATAATAAAGAATGAAGATACTAAGTTCAAAACCGGAAACAAACTAAACGATACCAAACAACAATAAGAAAAGTAATGTTTTCAAATCTGGCAAAATAAACTTATTTTCAGCTTTGGAGCCGAATTTCTTGACAACTACTTTCGGACCTTGATTGGGTTCATGACGGGCTTTACTTGAAGATTCAATTGGATGTTCATTAACATAGGAAACATCAACCAAATTACGCTTCAATTCAAAATGAGAGATTTTGTGAACATCAACTTCATCACTCAACATAGTTCTCCCATGAGTTGCTGACATAATAGACATGGGGTGTCATTCATATAGTATCCTTAATACAAAAAAAATCAAAAGTATTTGTTGCAATAAACACATTTTTGACAATTATATTAACTTAACATATGCTAAATATAATACCTTTAAATTGACCCTAGAGATTGAGCAGATCTTATATTGATTTAGCAGATTTATCAAAAGTATTTGTCATATTTTTTTTTTCAAAATCTTTTATTATTTAATTAGTCAATCTTTTGTAAACGAATATTTGTTTTTCTAAAATCTTTGAACTACATTATTTCTAAAATATTTGTTAAAATAGTTTTTCAAAATTCTGATAAGCCAATCATAAGTTTTATGGTTAGGGGATATATTCAAGTGGCAATATTTTTAGGGGTTAAAATAATGAATTTTGATGCAACTCCATGACTCTCTATAAACGAGTTGTAGTGCAAGCCACATAGTCTTTTAATAGTTTATTTACTTTATCTAAAAGAGTAAATTCCTCTTTACATATGTCATGTTTGTCGTAAAGAATAAAGAACATAAATCACAAGTAATCTCTAATCTAGAAAGGTTGTAACTGACACCCTAATATCTCCAACGAATTACTGTACGAACCCCAAAAAGAATTTAAAATCATTTTTAAAATTAGCATGTAGTTAAAATGTGTTTCTTTTGGAGGTAAAGCATTACCGACAAGCAGTTTCGTCAATGATCCCGTTATAAGATGATACATACATACTTATAGATAAAAAGATGATACACCGAGCACCTCGAGCACCACCATCTCTGTCGTCCAAGAACACAATTGGGCCAGAAAATCTTACTAACGAAGTGTAATTAGAGAATTCTTAAGCGAATGAGGTAGAGTTTTGGCCATTCTGATTAGTTTCATACTGTTATCATGCCAAAATCTCTCTAAAATGACAGGTCGCCATGAGGTGCACATCTGGCGGGTGTACGCATGTATGAACCGGTTGTAATCATTCAATTATCAATGAGAATAAACTCTCGGCTCGAATCGTTCTATTTCGTCTCGTTAGATCTATTGGTTGTATCATGTAATTGTAATTGGATCATGCTGAGAATCTAACAGTTTCTCATGGTGTGACTATAACGGGATTGGTAACGGGCGCTGTCTTACAGAATGAATGTGGTGAAGATGTATCACATCCTGTTCGTACGTAGTTAACAATCAGTTGATCCTAGAGTGATTAATTGATAGTCAACCAATGTTTTTATCAATCTTCCTAAGGAAAACCACAAAATATATGTTAAAATAACTTGCAAATAAATATTGAGAACAAAATAATATAATCAATAGTAGATTTACTAACATGTGACCACCATTCACCAACACAAGTTCTCAACGGCACATGCACCAATTAGTGAGGTTTCATCCTCATCATAGTGGACCTAAAAAAACGTCATTAGACACATAAATATAAAACATGTTTAAAAACACACGTTCATGCATCGTAAAGAATTAGAGACAATGTATAAAAAGATAAGTTCATGCATTGTAATTTGTAAAGCCTTTTTTGGTATTGCTTGAAAGCATAGCATCGTTTTCATCATACATATATATTAGCCCTAGAGACAAAACGTTTTAAAGTGGCTGATCATAAAGCTCAACTTAACGTAGCACTCGGGAAAGCTAATGAATCTGAGAGGAGACGCGGACCCTCGAGCAAGCATTGGCAGATCCATGATTTTTTTTTTCAAGTGGTGCACTACTTTTAAATGTTTCACATTTCATAGAGTCGGATATAAAAAATTCAGGGTCGATTTGATGTTCGGGTCGGTTCGATGGTTCGGGCAAAGTTTATTACAAACTAACAAATTAAAAACTAACAAACTAGCAAATTAAAACTAACAAATTAAAACAAAGACTTGACAAATAACAACAATTAACAAGAACAATTAAACATTTAACAGATGAATCTAAACTTACCTTTACAGTGTAAGGATTCTAGGAAGAGTAGCAAAGCAGGAGCAAGGGCGGATCTATGTCTTCGGGTGTGGGTTCACGAGAACCCACCGAGTTTCGGATATTATATAGAATGTTCATATAAAATATAATAGTGAACCCACATATAAATTGTGAGTGAACTCATTTTTAATTTGAAGCCAAGGTGTAGTGATATATACCCTTTCTTTCTTTGTTGTGAACCCGAGTTCGAATCCCACGTGCATCCAACTTGTTTTTTTGCATTTTTTATTACATTTTCATCGAATCCCATTTACAACTTGGGTTTTTCCTTTTTTTTTATTACATTAATTATGGGTTTTAGTTTTTAACAAGCATCTCTTTCTCTCCACACATACACAAGAACATAACACAATACACATCCATCATCGAACTTCGATCGCCGACGCCCCCTCCACCTCTCCTTGAGTCTTGGCCCTTCAGTCTTCATAGTTCAGCCCTTCACATTAGTTTAATAGGTTGATGAGCTAGTTATTCAGTTATTGTAGTGATTTACTCCCGTTGTTTTTTTTTTTTTTTTTGCCTTGTCTTTTTGCAAAATTTGCATTCATAAATCAAAAAGTAAGAATTATTTTAAATGATAGAACATATAATGTTTGATTTTTCGATTAGTAGTATACAATATATATTTTCTTTCTCAAAATAAGAACAAAATAGACTTGTTTATTAAAAAAAACATTTTTTCTCCTACAGAAAATGTTGATTAATTTGAGTTTTTTAAACAAGTTTCGGTCGAAGATGCAATGCGACGTTTTCAAAGGATGAAAACTAGTAGAAAACAATCGTATTTATATTATGTGTGTTTTAATTTCTAAAGACAATGTTTACATTTTTGTTATTGTATCGGATTTTATTAGGTGATGAACCTTACCCGTCCCGAATTGTCGAACTAACCCAAAATTTTTTATGTCTGGTCATATAATAAAGCACCTAAAAACTGTGAACCCACTGAAAAAAATTTATGAATCTGCCACTGAGCAGGAGGAAGGAGCAACGAACCAACGGTGTGTGGTCGATTGGAAAAGAAAAGCAATAGCGGTGGTCGGCGAATGGCGGTGGTCGGATAGTGGTGTGTCGTGACTCTGTGAGTGCGTGAGTATGAGGAAGGGAGAGAGAGGTCGTTGTTGTATAGATGTGTGTCTTATATAACCCTAAATTGATATAAGGCTTAATTAAAAGACCGCATGTTGCACAGAATCGAACATGTGACCTTCTGTTTACAAAACCAGCAACTTACCAGCTAGTACAGTGTTTGTAGTGTAAATAGGGTGGTTCATTCCTTATCTATAAGGTGGTGTCTCTAATATTTTCTATATATCAATACATTATTATTTCAAAACTCGGGTGGTTTCAAGGAACCACCCATTTGTAATATAGATCCGCCCATGCGAGCAAGATCAACAACCTGCACCGACAACAAGGCTCGATTAAGAACTACTCATTTGAAAAGGTTAGTTTTTATAAAAACTAATAGCCCCTTTGATTAGAAACAAAATGTTACGATTACTTGAGAACTATCATAATACTTGGGTTGGATATGTCAAAAACATAAAATATCATTGTTGCATTGTTTGATGTCTGATTTTTTGATTCGCATTAAAGGAGTACTACTATTACTTTATGTGTGAGATATCGATTGGGCAATCTAGTGTTTTTGAAGGGTTACAACTTAAAATATACAAGAACAAATTTAGTTAAGTAACAACATCTATTAATTACATAAGAGATCCTAATTAATTCACAAAATTTAATTTTATATATAAGTGACGGAGGGACGGTCTCACTCTTTAATTTATTTATTAAATGGATATGATCACTTTACACATCCCAACTCTTCTTTAGGTAATTAAGTTATATCCCCATAGTGAAGGTTTTGCCAACTACATGATTTTTCCTGTCAACGTGGGAAAACATGTCACCATCATATTTTCTTTTTCCAAATTGTTTTATTATATAATTAGTCAATCTTTTGTAAACGAATGCTTGTTTTTCTAAAATCTTTGAACTACATTATTTCTACGAATATTTGTTTTTTTGGATTTCGTATTTCTTAAACACCACCCCTAGATATATTCAAGTGGCAATATTTTTAGGGGTTAAAATAATGAATTTTGATGTCTATTAATGACGAGTTGTAGTTAAACATCATGTGGTACCCCAGTGTGGGGTAAGGGTCCAAGCCACATATATAGTCTTTTAATAGTTTATCTAACAAGAGTTAATTCCTCTTTACATATGCCATGTTTGTCGTAAAGTATAAAGAACATAAATCACAAGTAATCTCTAATCTAGAAAGGTTGTAACTGACACCCTAATATCTCCAATGAATTACTGTACGAACCCCAAAAAGAATTTAAAATCATTCTTAAAATTAGCATGTAGTTAAAATGTGTTTTTTTTGGGAAGGAAAAGCATTACCAATGAGCAATTTTGTCAGTGATCCCTTGTTAGTAGCTCATTAGATTTTTGATGATATTCCCACTCATTCTTTTCATGAGATTGTTGGTGTAGACCCAAGTATATGTCGGTATTCCATCGACTTTCGGATAACATTTTTTTTATCAGATTGCCACCCATGCTTTCCATTGTTTGTTGGAGTGAGGCCACTTACCGGCATAATTTCTCTCAAAATCCGTTGGTAGAACGTTCTATAAATAATATCCAAAGTCTCGGCATTTCACCATTATGTATTTCAAATATGTTTGATTGTTGTTTGAGCGTGCAGATTTATGGTAAGAGTAAATCCGTCGTACTCATAGTAAAACCGTAGGTCATTACTAAAAGTTGTCTTTTCAAGTGCGCATGTTATCTATCCCATGTGCGCACATGAAAATATATTATATACATATATATATATTGGTTAATTTGTTATTTTATATGTTACCAACCCATTTCGTCACCCTTTAGCATGTCATTTGAGAAGGTTAACGATAAAAAATCAACAAGAGAGATAAACTGTGAAGATCAAGAAAGCAAAGAAGAGTGTGACCTTTAATTAATTTATTATATCCACTCTTGCATTTTATATTCATGATCTTTGTTAGTAATTATCTTTTATACTTTGAGAGGTAACACTAATTAGTTACTAACTTGACATAGTGTGACCACTTGGTAGAAATACTCAATGAAAACATTTTGTATTATAAATGTATATTATTATATCATAGAATAATCAAACCTAATCACTTGGAATTTATGGCCGGTTAACCTATTAACCATCATGTTTCTTTCACCATATCATAGCCCTCTATGACCATTTGATTTATTTTTCCTTTTATCTTATTTTGTGTAAGTTGACAAAACAAATCAAAAGGGCAATTGTCTATATATGGTAAGCCTGGGGACACATGTATTTGGGATCCACTATACTATAATGTTGACATGTCCAAGGGTCATTGTTACTCTCTCTCTCTCTCTCTCTCTCTCTAAATGAAGTTTTATCTCTTGTTTCTATTTAAATTTCTTTGTGTTGTGTGAAAGTTGATAAGTGTTTTTTTTAATTGAATCACTTTTCACTAATTAGTTGGATGAAGACTAGGACATCTTGACCTCAAAAACATTTTATAATTTTAATTCTAGGACGTGAACCATTTTTTAAGAAAAGAAATCATTTTTTTTTCATGGATAGGTTGTTTTTATAATTGAAATACTTTTCATTGTTGTTGTTGTTGCTCTTGACATTATATAGGTTGTTGCTACTAATATCATTTGGAGATTTAAACTTGCTTGGCGTCGATACATTTTTTGAGAAAAAACACATGATCTTTGTTCATTCATCTTCATCAACAAGTTACCACTTTTCTATGTTATGCTAAACATCATACGGTTGATTTTATGAATTTCAAGTTACTACGTATGAAGTGACGGACTCAGAATTCTTTGTCGGTGGAAGAAAAAAGTAAGCCAGGTTAGAACATGCAGGTTCAGAGTCGGTCGGGGTTAAAAAAAGGCATAATAAATCGCCACAAAGAAAAATTCAACTTCCTACTATTTAGATATAAGAACTACAATACTTATATGTTCAAACTACCAGAATTAAGACATTTATTTTTAAAAAGCGTGAGACACCTCAAAGCTTTTAGGTCATGAAAGCCGGAGTGCGATATGCAAGGTAAGAGTTTCAGGTAAGAGAGGCGTGTGATACTAAGTCAATACTAATAAATTAATAAAATACTTATTAGTTATTTTCTTTATATAATAAACTTTTTACTCTTGTTTCTTCCTAAACATTTAAATTGATATAACAAGAAATTATAGAATTTAAATTTTAAAAACATTAACTTTCTAAATATTATCATTTAGTTGTCGTATATTTAAAAATGATAAGAAAATTAATAGTGCATACTAAAGTAAAGTGGGTAAAGTTAAAATACAAAGTACAACAAAAATAAGAAGGATGAGAAGGAATCTAATTCATTGATATTAAATTTGGATGGTTGAGATTAATTTAATAATAAAAATTGATGAAAAATGTATGAAGGTTATTGCCCACTTAAGATGACTTTCTCTCTTCACATGCAAGGCGCATGTAAATTTCTCCATCATTTTAAAACGTTTATAGATTTTTCATACGATATTTTTTTAATAATTTTTTTAACCATAATAACAAGCGTTTTTTTATCTTTAATATGAATATCATATTGTTATATATATAAAAAAAAGTTAGTGAGTTTTCTTATATTGTGTTATTTGGTTGTTCATTGTGTTATTTAACTGAGTTTTTCTATGCATTATATTATAAGTTTTGGTCAATGTGTTTTTAAGTTTGTACTCATACTAAAGATAAAAAATAAAACAAAGATTGCATCATTTTGTCTTTATTCTCAACATTTGTCTACTTATCATTGTGTTTTAGTCATTGTGTAACATCCTAAAATGATTCTAGTATTAAATAAAGAAAGTTGCGTTTAGTTATCGAGTGTTAATAATTAATTTATGCTAAATAAAGAAAAGATCATGGATTGGGATTAAATAAAATGGATTAAAGGGTAATGTAAGGCCCCGAACCCGGTAGCCCTACTTTAGCGTCGGATTTACTCATAAACACAGTTCTTCAATCAGAGTTTATTAAAACTTTTCGCGGAATATAAAACATCAATCATTTGTTACAAAACGTTAAACTTTTTCTTTGATACCATAACACAAAACTTTATATTTAAAACATCTTTACTTCTTTCTTCAGATGCCAGCCGTTCAATCCATGCCGTGTGTCGTCCTCATGCTAACTCTGTAATCAGCTCACCTGCGTGCATACTAAAAGTCAGCTACGCTGAGTGAGTTCTAGTTAATCGAACGCCATACAATACATACACATACATACATATCCGTAGATACATATCCATACTTCACTAGTTACCCTTCTGTTCTACATACACACTTACTACCATACATACACACATATTTATAACCACTAACCTCAGTCTACCGTGAGTACGTTCATAGTCCGCCGTCTATACCTGTACTCAAGGTCGTGAACACGTAAAAGGTCCGCGGTCCTTACCTATGTTCACCCTTTATGGTACGTGCAAGGTCCGCAGTCCTTCCCTATACCATCCTACATCCACAACACGTACAAGGTCCACAGTCCTCCCCTATGTTGCAACCTAAACCATAGCACGTACGAGGTCCGCAGTCCTCCCCTATGCTACCACAATACAACTACAGCACGTATAAGGTCCACAGTCCTTTCCTATGCTGATGCCTATCTATAATACGTATAAGGTCCGCAGTCCTTAACTACGTTGTCGTCTATTATCTGTAACGCGTATAAGGCCCACCGTCCCTATCTACGTTTACGTCTATCATCTACTTTACGTATAAGGCCCGCAGTCCTTAACTACGTTTACATCTATCATCTACTTTACGTATAAGGCCCGCAGTCCTTAACTACGCCATCACCAGCCGAGTCTATGTCCGACAAAAGCTAGAGGGATTTGCCATCCTAACTTACTATGTCGAACGTAGAACTCACATACCATTCGTGTAACTGCATACACCTACTTCACATATACAATAATTACATCATAGCATAAGAACACCCTAGGCGTTCTTTACATCATTCATTTAACAACCATACCTCTTGTCGATACGTGCAATATCCGAAGATCGTTCACGCCCCGACAAGTATTCATTTGTAATGTTCATACATCTTCGATGTATAATATTCGTACCTTTATTTTTGACCTGACAGTACGCGCAATATCCGAAGATCGTTCGCGTACCGACAAGCAACCATTCATATCCATCACATATATCACATATGGCATACACTTATCACTTAGGATAAATGTATTAACAACACATCGAGTATGCACACAGCCCCGAAAACATAACACATAAATGGGGCTAGAAACTCACCTGAATACTGTTACGCTCTCCGTTAATAGTTATTCCCCTCTTGAGCTGCGCACGGCTAACTGTATAATATTTACACGTATCAATTAGCTACTACTACTTATGTTGCGTTTCTATCTTTATATGACCCACAACGAACGGGGGTCCGGGGGCAGCGCCCCTGGTAGCGGGGTTCTAGGGGCGGCAGCCCCTAGCGGGGTCCAAGGGGCAGAGCCCCTGGCTGGGGTTAAGCTGCCAGGTCAGCTTGGAAAAATTTTATTTTCGATAACTGCCTTAACACATTTTCCATTAGGTTTTTAATTTATTTTATAGACGAACTTCGCTTCAGGCGAAGTTAAACCTTAGGCGAACTTGGAAACAGCTTGGTTCTGGCTTGATTCGATCGAATAGGAACACGTTCGATCGAATAGGAACACGTTCGATCGAATACATCACGTTCGATCGAATAGGAACACGTTCGATCAAACAGGAACGTTCGATCGAATACATCACGTTCGATCGAATAGGAACACGTTCGATCAAACAGGAACACGTTCGATCGAATAGGAACACGTTCGATCGAATACAACACTCATTCGATCGAATACAAAACTCATTCGATCGAATGAGTTGGAGACCATTCGGTTGCTTCCCTATTCGGTCGACTGGACTTGTTCGATCTACGCATTCGATCGAATGGACTGATTCGATCGACTGGTTCGATCGAATGAGTCTGATTCGACTCCTTCAAGCTGGGCGACGGAGAAACCCACGGGTTTTCCAGATTTTCCAGATTTTTGACCCGAAATCGAAGTTTTTGACATGGAAATGCTCGGGATTGAAAGGGCTATCGATCCCTAGTACTTTTAAACACAAAAGCTTGTATTTTGACACCAAAACAAGGCGGTTTTTGACCCGAAAACTCAAGTTACGAAAATGGGAGTTTTTGCTCGATTTGAGGTCGAAAATGGTTATGAAAACGGATGATTTTCGAGGGGGACTTACCAAAAACGATTAGGAACAAGATTGTGG
The DNA here is from genome assembly GCF_021521415.1 of Bidens hawaiensis. NCBI lineage: Eukaryota > Viridiplantae > Streptophyta > Magnoliopsida > Asterales > Asteraceae > Bidens > Bidens hawaiensis. Next base: position 39,255 of record NW_027496098.1, read on the forward strand.
ACTCGGATTTGTGATTTGAGAACTTTCTCTCTCTAGCTTCTCTCTCTAGAAATGAGAGTGTTTGGGTGGGTGTAAGTGAAGGAAGATGGTGAAAATGGTGGAAGTGTCAAGAACTTTCGTTTATATACTACGGGTTTGGTTAGGCTCGGGTTGGCTTCCTACGGGTCGAGACAGGCCGAGTTCATAAAATAACTAAGCCCAAGACCCGTTCCTTACTCGACATTAAATAACTAAAACGTGAAATTACTAAACATAACTTTCTTTATTCAACATTATAAATTTTAGGATGTTACAGGTAATGGGCTTTAGGTCCATGGGCCTTGGGGAATATAAATATCCTCCTAAACCACCATAAAACCCTAAACCTTATTTCATTCCATCTTAATCTCTACACACTCCAAACACACACACACCATACGCGGCCGAGCGAGAGAGAGGTGAAGTCTGAGCAAGAAAACGTGATTCAAGATTTATGCAAGATCCAAAGTTCATAAGCTAGCTAACCGAGAACAAAACGAAAACATAAAGGTATGATTTCGATCTTAAAGTTCATATTTTAATAGACGGTTAGCCATGAAACTTGAAACTATAATAGATCGGGTCTAAACGAAACGTAAAGTAACGAACTTGATGCTAGGACGAATCCAATGAACCCATAAACAGATACGGTTCGTATAGGATAAACCGTAAATCTTGTATTGAACGTTTTTGAACTTAAAGGTCCAAACTTTACGTGTTTTCGGGTCAAACCTTATCCAAAAACGACCATAGGAATGATCGCGGGTTAGTCAAATACCATACCCATGGATTTCTCGGTAAAACGATGAGGATTTTGGGGATTAAAGATGAACAGCGGCGGCTGCTGACAACTTCGCCTACAAGCGAACTTCGCCTGCAAGCAAGTTCGCTTGCAAGCAAGTTCGCCTAGCTGATAACTTCGCCTAAGGCCAAGTTCGCCTAACTGATAACTTCGCCTAAGGCCAAGTTCGCCTAACTGATAACTTCGCCTGGTGATCAGTTCGCCCATGATAACTTCGCCTGACATAAGTTCGCCTAGGGTTAACTTCACCTGACATAAGTTCGCCTAGGGTTAACTTCGCCGATCACTAACTTCGCCTATGCTTAAGTTCGCTTAATGTTAAGTTCGCTTATTGTTAAGTTCGCTTAATGATAAGCTCGCTGGAGTTAGCAAATTAGAAAATAAATTAAAAACCTAATGAAAAATGTGTTAAGACAGTTAATGGAAATAAAATTTTTCCAAGCTGACCTGGCAGCTCGACCCCAGCCAGGGGCTCTGCCCCTTAGACCCTGCCAGGGGCTGCCGCCCCTAGAACCCCGCTGCCAAGGGCGCTGCCCCCGGACCCTCGTTCGTTGTGGGTAGTAGCTAAGACTAGAAAGATGATATGAGTAGTAGTAGTTAATTGATACATGTAAATATTATACAGTTAGCCGTGCACAGCTCAAGAAGGGAATAACGATTAACGGAGAGCGTAACAGGATTCAGGTGAGTTTCTAGCCCCATGTATGTGTTATGTTTTCGGGGCTGTGTGCATACTCAATATGTTTGTTAATACGCTTATCCTAAGAGATAAGTGTATGCCTTATGTGAATAATGTGAAATGCATGAATGATTGCTTGATGGTACGTGAACGATCTTCGGATATTGCACGTACTGTCAGGTTGTAACGCTATGTATATGGTAAGTATGATATGTATGCTTATGTGTATGAATGTGATAAAGTTAATAAAATAAGGAAAGGATGGTTGTATGGTTACGAAGAGGGTACCGGGCCCTAATAATACTCGAGGTATGATGTATGGTTGTATGGTAACGAAGAGGGAATCGAACCCTACTAATATTCGAGGAAAGAGGGTACCGAGCCCTAATAATACTCGAGGAAAGAGGGTACCGAGCCCTAATAATACTCGAGGAAGGAGGGTACCGAGCCCTAATAATACTCGAGGAATGTAGGGCGTAATGCTCTTTATAACGTAAGATATGAAAGCAAGTTAATACAAAAGAAAGTATGAAAGTATGAAAGTATGAATGAAAGAATATAAGTTACTGTGTATTGTATAATGTATGATTAACTAGAACTCACTCAGCGTAGCTGACTTTTAGTATGCACGCAGGTGAGTAGGATGAGGCAGCTCGCTTGAGGAGACACGTGACACTGAATAAGAGGCTGGCTTCGGAAGACTCAAGACGTTTAAGTTTAACGTTTTGTTTATTTTGAAAGACACGATGACGTTTTAAGACAAGATGTGTTTTGTTATGAAATGTTTTATGAAAGCTTTTATATTCCGCGAATGTTTTAATTAACTCTGATATTTAGAACTGCGTTTATGAGTAAATCCAACACGAAAGTAGGGCTACCGGCAACGGAACCTTACACATTGCGATCAACATTCACTTAAGTTGAGACAAATAGTATTATGTTCATTGTGTAATATATAGATTTCATTGTGTTTTACGTTTCAGGTCATTGTATTATATGTATTTTCTATTGTGTCTTACGTTTTAGGTCATTGTGTTTTATGTATTCATTATTGTGTTTTACGTTTCAGGTTATTGTGTAATATGTATTCATTATCGTGTTTTATGTATTAGATAATTCGTTGGTATTTTTAATTATATTTACATATTAATACACAATGATATTATTAGTATTTAAAAAAAGCACAATGATCAGTTGAAAGACACAATGACGAAAATAAACACATTGACAAACAGATAGACACAATAACCAAAAAAGACACAATGGTAAAGAAAAAAAAAGACAAAATGACGTAATTTTTTTTATTTTTATATAACAAAATCAAACTCATATTAAAGCTAAAAAACGCTAGTTATTATGGTGAATTTTAATTTTAAAAAAATATAGTTATTTTGGTTAATTTTATTTTTATATAACAAAATCATACCCATATGCTTGTGATGTAAGTGCATGGGTGGCAAGTCTGTAAATAGGGAACTCCCAAGCGAATGAGGTAGAGTTCTGGCCATTCTGATTAGTTTCATACCGTTATCATGCCAAAATCTCTCTAAAATGACAGGTCGCCATGATTTGCGCATCGTGGCGGGTCAAGCTTAATCGTATGTATGTATGCATGTATGAACCGGTTGTAATCATTCAATTATCAATGAGAATAAACTCTCGGCTCGAATCGTTCTATTTCGTCTCGTTAGATCTATTGGTTGTATCATGTAATTGTAATTGGATCATGCTGAGAATCTAACAGTTTCTCATGGTGTGACTATAACGGGATTGATAACGGGCGCTGTTTTACAGATTGAATGTGGTGAAGATGTATCACATCCTGTTCGTACGTAGTTAACAATCAGTTGATCCTAGAGTTATTAATTGATAGTCAACCAATGTTTTTATAAATCTTTCTAAGAGATATAATTTACTATAAGACGATTACAACAAAGTGGCAGGCAAATAAATGTTATAGGACAAAATATATGTTAAAATAACTTGCTAAGGAAACCCACAAAATATATGTTAAAATAACTTGCAAATAAATGTAGAGGACAAAATAATATAACTAATGGTAGATTTACTAACATATGACCACCATTCACCAACACAAGTTCTCAACGGCACATGTACCAATTAGTCAGCCTCATCATAGTGGACCTAAAAAAACGTCATTAGACACAAATATAAAACATGTTTAAAAACACACATTGTAAAGAATTAGAGAATGTATAAAAAGATAAGTTCATGCATTGTAATTTGTAAAGCCTTTTTTTGGTATTCTTTGAAAGCATACCATCGTTTTCATCAAACATGTATATTAGCCTAAAGACAAAACGTTTTAAAGTGGCTCATAAAGCTCAACTTAACGTAGCACTCGGAAAAGCTAATGAACCTGAGAGGATATGATCACTTTACACATTCAAACTCTTCTTTTTTTTTGAGGTAATTAAGTTATATCCCCATAGTGAATTTGGTGATTTGGCTATTTGGCGATTTGGTGTTTGTATATTTGGGCTTTCGGGCTGTGTTTATATATATGATTTTAGTTGGTCTTTCAAAAAAAATATCCCCATAGTGAAGGTTTTGCCAAATACATGATTTTTCTTGTCAATGTGGGAAACATGTCACTATCATATTTTTCTTTTTCCAAATTGTTTTATTATTTAATTAGTCAATCTTTTGTAAACGAATTTTTGTTTTACTAAAATCTTTGAACTACATTATTTCTAAAATATTTGTTTTTCATAGTTTTTCAAAATTGTGATAAGCCAATCATAAGTTTTATGGTTAGGGGATATATTCAAGTGGCAATATTTTTAGGGGTTAAAATAATGAATTTGATGTCTAATGACGAGTTGTAGTTAAACATCATGTGGTACCCCAGTGTGGGTAAGGGTCCAAGCCACATATATAGTCTTTTAATAGTTTATTTACTTCATCTAAAAGAGTTAATTCGTCTTTACATATGTCATGTTTGTCGTAAAGAATAAAGAACATAAAAAAACAAATAATCTCTAATCTAGAAAGGTTGTAACTGACACCCTAATATCTCCAATGAATTACTGTACAAACCCCAAAAAGAATTTAAAATTATTTTTAAATTTAGCTTCTAGTTAAGATGCGTTTCTTTTATAAGGGAAAGCATTACCGACTCACAATTTTGTCAGCAATCTCTTGTTAGTAGCTTATTAGATTTCTGATAATATTTTTTTTATCAGAATGCCACCCATGTTTTCATTGTTTGTTGGAGTGGGACCACTTACCGGCATAATTTCTCTCAAAATCCGTTGGTAGAACGTTTTATAAATAATATCCAAAGTCTTGGCATTTCACCATTATGTATTTCAAATATGTTTGCTTGTTGTTTGAGCGTGCAGGTTTATGGTAAGAGTAAATCTGTCGTGCTCATAGTAAAAAAATAGGTCGTTACTAAAAGTTGTTTTTTCAAGTGCGCATGTTATCTTATGTGCGTACATGAAAATATATATTATATATATGTGATGTCAACGACTATTAATGTGGAGTCGCTGGATTAATTACATATGTATATGGTTAATTTGTTATTTTATATGTTACCAACCCATTTCCTCACCCTTTAGCATGTCATTTGAGAAGGCCAACGATGAAAAATCAATGTGAAGATCAAGAAAGCAAAGAAGAGTGTGACCTTTTAATTTAGTATATCCACTTGCATTTTATATTCATGATCTATGTTAGTGATTATCGTTTATACTTTGAGAGGTAACACTAAGTCACTAACTTGACATAGTGTGACCACTTTGTAGAAATACACAGATAAATTAAAAGGAAAAAAAAAATCCTCGATTTTTTTTATTACGCTTTCCTTTTCCTTCTTTTCAAATACATCATTTTTTACAAATATTTATTTTATATGAAGTATTTACTTTTTTTTTTGTTTTCTTTTCCCGTACGCTTGTGTGGTGCAATGAACAAATTTTACATATTCATCGATCAATGTTATGGTTGACTACAAGACTTGAGGAGTGTGAAGGGTTGTAGCCTGTAGGCAATAGTGCACCGGTGCTCATCAACTCGTCGGTTAACTAACTAACTTCTGTTTGCCAATCGTGATCCGTGAGTTTGTTCAAATGTTGATCATTTATGTTAAGTGATTTAATTTTTACTTTTTTTTAGTTATATAGTAGTGTTCCATTAAACATATGTATAAAATAGCGTGACCGTCTTATGTGTTATTCTTCTTTTCCAATTTTTATTTTTTAAATATGTCTCTCAAAGCATTAATAAAAAATTGAGTTTGGTAGAGGTTATTCATTATGTCAGGTAACTTATCGTCATGCAAAAAACATATATTTAAAATTATTGTTTGTGACGCTATGGTTTTAGGGCGGAAGCACAATGACTTTTTGAAAAAAATTTAAACTAGTTGAGTCCATGTGGTTTCAGAAACGAACAATTTGAGTCCATGTCGTTAACTGAAAATGTGGTGTTACCAGTTACCCTTTTTTATGATCCGTATGATACTATGATTCGTTGTGGTTAAGTGATTGCTCGGTTTTATTCCCTCTTTAAAATTTCCCTCCAAATTAAAGAACTAATCACCAAACTATAACCAATCAAGTCATAATCAACCAACCAAACCATAATCAACTAAGAATAGATGAACCGCACTTTTTTTAACAAAAATAAACGAACAAAACTTTTTTTAACAATTTAATGAACCGAACTAGTTTTTTTAACAAAAATAAACGAACCAAACTACATGTTTAACAAAAATAAACGAACTAAATTATTTTTTACTAAACTAAACTAAGATAACTACTTCTAAAATAAAATATGTAGTCGAATCAAACTCCACATTGTTGAAAATACTTCAAACCCCATGCAAAGTGGCTAAGTGTCATGCAAGGAACTAGATGCACACGTACAAGAGATGTCAGTTATTTGCTTAGTTGGTTACCGTCTTCTATGGTCATTTAAGTTTACTTTTCCTTGTTTGAATAAGTCACTTATGTTAGTTGGTGTGTGGGTAGTTATTAGCTACTTTCTAGGTAGTCAGTTCATTTGTTTTCCTATTTAAGAAATCTCTGTATGTGTAATTCATTATCACATGAAATATCAAGTTTTCAATTTCAGTTATTTCATCTTCTACAATTAATTTTCATTAGTGTTCTGAACCATCAGTGGTATCAGAGCACGGGTTCATGTTCTCCACCCTTCCTACAACTGATCTCAAAGAAACCGCACTATGGCTGAACCAACTAGTGCAGTTCAAACTCAACCAACTCCTATCCCTATTTTCAAGGGGGATGGGTATGAATACTGGTGTATAAGAATGAAAACAATCCTTCGATCGAGAGACTTATGGGACCTGATAGAGACTGGGGTAAACCTGGCAGATACCGATCAGAACCGGTTGAAGACGGCGGTTAAGAAAGATGCCCATGCCAAGGCTATAATCCAGCAAGCTGTTCATGACCATAATTTTCTAGAATAGCTGGTGTATCCACTGCGAAAGAAACATGGGATATCCTGAAAATGGAATTCCAAGGAGACGATCAAGTGAAGACAGTCAAACTACAAGGGTTAAGAAAAGATTTCAAAAATTTGAGCATGAAAGACGGTGAATTGGTTGGTGATTATTTCTCACGTGTAATGACGATCGTAAGTCAGAAGAGATCTTATGGAGAAAATATCACTGACCAGATAATTGTGGAGAAAGTGCTTCGCAGTCTTTCTCCTCGGTTTGATGTCATTGTACCCTCAATCGAAGTCTCGATGGACCTTAGTAAACTTACACCCGTTAAATTGATGGGTGCCCTGAAATCTCAAGAGACGAGACTGAACAGTCGGATCAATGATAAAAATGAGAAGGTTGATGACAAAGCTCTCCAAGTAATGATGTCAAATACTAGAATATCGTCACCCCGAGGTCGGGGACGTGGAGCTGGCCGGAGTCGTGGTCCATATCGTGGAAATGCTCCTGATCGTGCCAATATCCCTCAGTGCCATGTTTGTAAAAAATATGGCCATCTCAAATGGGATTGTTGGTACAATGAGGATGCACAGGCTCAGATTGTTGCAGAAGAAACACAAAAAGATGAAGCTGGAGTTGAAGCAAAAGTAGAAGAAAACCCAGAAGAACCTCACCTACTTATGATGTTCACCGCTGATCAAGATGACCCAACAAACAATCAGTGGTATTTGGATTCCGGTTGCTCGAATCACATGACCGGAATGAAGGAGTGCTTCACTTTTCTTGATGAAAATGTTAAGTTGAAGGTAAAATTGGGAGATAAGAAAAGGATTCAAGTTGAAGGGAAAGGTACAGTGAGGATAAGCTTGGCAAATGGAAGTTATAGGCTCCTTGAGGATGTGTTTTATGCACCACTTCTAAGGTACAACCTTTTAAGTGTGGGTCAAATGATGCAGAAAGGGTATTCTCTCACCTTTGATCAAGATAAATGTGTTGTCAAACACAACCGTACATGTGCTTAGTTGATGGCTATCAAAGTGTCAAGCAACAACTTGTTTGTATTTGATGCAACAAAGGTGGAGTACTTGCAGGCCCTCATCACTTCTGTACAAGATGAAGAATCCAAGTTGTGGCATATGAGGTATGGACATCTTAACTTCACTGGTTTAAAATATCTTTATGATAAGAGTATGGTATTTGGCCTCCCACGTATCTCCTATATCCCTTCTTGTGAGGGGTGTATCGTTGGGAAGCTAAGCAAATTACCACACTCCTCTCATTCATGGAGGGCCTCAAAACCACTTGAATTAGTACATGCTAATTTATGTGGAGCTATGTAAGTAAAAAGTCTTGGGGGCAGTCTTTATTACTTTCTTCTAGTTGATGACTTCACCAGAATGTGTTGGGTATATTTTTTGAAAAAGAAATCTGAAGCTTTCCAAAAATTTAGAGTGTTTAAATCAATGATTGAAAATGAAATTGGTCAAACTGTCAAAGTTCTAAGAACAGACCGTGGAGGGAAATTCTGTTCGTTAGAATTTAACCAATTTTGTGAAGTTCATGGCATAAAAAGAGAACTTACCATTCCTTACACTCCTGAACACAATGGAGTGGTTGAAAGGAAGAACCGAACTGTTATGGACGGACCCGTTGTATGATAAAAGCAAAAGGTCCGCCTAATGTTTTTTGGGCAGAAGGGGTGTCAACAGCAGTATATTTAATTAACCGTGCCTCAACAAAAGCCTTACAAAATAAAACTCCTTATGAGGCATGGTTTAAAAAAAACCTGTTGTCCATCACTTAAAAATATTTGGGTGTATTGCTTTCAGTCATATCCCCTCTCATTTAAGAAGAAAATTGGATGACATGTCTGAGAAGTGTATTTTTCTGGGGTACTCTCAAGAGAGTAAAGGGTACCGTTTATACAATCCTTGCACAGAGAAACTCATAGTTAAAAGAAATGTAGTGTTTTTGGAGAAAGAATCTTGGCAGTGGGGGTAATAATGAAAAGGTAGTACTTGGTGCCTCTTGCACATGGGTGGACCCATTTCCCATTTCTTATGATGAAGAAGTCAACATTGAGGGTGACAATACTATGCAAGATGGGGACCCAACTACTTTAAACGTACCACCTTCACCATCTAGCCTAAACTCTCTTGTCCCATCCACATCAAACATCTCACCTTTAAGTCAACACACTCCTTTTACTACCACCAATACCACGCCTCCTACATCCCCACTCTCACCCTCTCTCTCACCTATTAACAACTCGTTTATAAACCCACCTACTTCTCCAAATAAAACAACTCCACTTTCTACCCTACCACCTTTTGTCACTCCTCATGAACAAAACCCCAACACTCATGCTAGTTCTCAATCTGAAGTAAGAGCCTCAAAAAGGTCCACTAAAGCTCCTACATGGCTATCGGATTATGTGATTGGAAATGAATTAACTGATGAAGAAGACCAATTTTCGGCCTTTGTTGCTTCTGATCCACAAAATATTCAGAAGCAGCGAACAAAGTTGAGTGGCAGGAGGCAATGAAAGCTGAACTACAAGCCATTGAGAAACATCACACATGGGAGCTTGTCACTCTTCCTCCTGGAAAGCATGTGGTGGGTCTTAAGTAGTTGTACAAAACCAAATTCGGGGTTGATGGAAAGTTTCTCAGGCATAAGGCAAGGTTGGTCGTAAAGGGGTACTCACAAAAGGAAGGCATAGACTATCAAGAGACGTTTTCTCCTGTTGCACGATTTGAGACTATAAGAGTGATTATCTCTGTGGCTGCTCAACTTGGTTGGGAGCTCCACCAATTGGATGTGAAGACAGCCTTCCTAAATGGTGATCTTGATGAAGAAGTTTATGTTCATCAACCTGAAGGGTTCGAAAAAGTGGGGCACAGTGATAAAGTATACCGTCTTAAGAAGGCCTTGTATGGGCTCAAGCAGGCTCCACGAGCTTGGTACTCTTGCATTGACAGTTATTTCATCAAGAATGGGTATGTTCGAAGTCAGAACGAACCTACTCTCTATGTTAAGAAACATCATGGTGAATTAATCTATGTATGCTTGTATGTTGATGATATCATCTATACAAGCTCATAATCAAAGCTTCTTCAAGTATTCAAAGAGGGTATGGAAACTGAGTTTGAAATGTCCGACATGGGGCTTCTAAAACTGTTCCTGGGGCTGGAAGTACGGCAGTCAAGTGATGGTGTGTTTATCTCTCAAGAAAAATATGCTCGTGATCTGGTGAGTAAGTTTGGAATGTCTGGGTGTAAGGTGGAGAACACACCTATGAACACTAATGAGAAGCTCAAAGTGGAAGATATGGCAGGAAAGACAGATGAAGTTCGATTCAGGAGCTTGGTTGGAGGATTAATTTACCTTACTCATACTAGGCCAGACTTGGCTCACTCGGTAAGTTTAATCTCTCGTTTTATGCAGCGACCATCCAAACTTCATTTTGGTGCAGCAAAGCGTATACTGAGGTATGTTGCTAGCACAACTGGGTATGGTATTTGGTACAAAAGGGGTGAAGCTGTCAAGTTGACTTGATTCACGGATAGTGATTAGGGTAGCTCTCCAGATGATAGAAAAAGTATCTCGGCTAATGTATTCACATTAGGAAGTGGAGTAGTTACTTGGAGTTCAAATAAACAAAAGACTGTAGCTCTCTCAAGTTCGGAGGCAGAGTACATTGCAGCCGCTTCAGCTACATGTCAAGCAATCTGGTTGAGGTGCATTTTGGATGATCTGGGTTTGGGTGATGATTCACCTACTGTTATTTACTGTGATAAGCGGTCTGCAATTAACCTATCAAAAAATCCAATTATGCACAGTCGTTCGAAACATATTGAATTAAAACATCACTTTGTTCGTGACATGGTTACTAAGCGGGAGGTCAAGCTTGAGCATTGCAGTACTGAAGATCAATGGGCTGATATCTTGACTAAGGCAGTGGGTAGAGAGAAATTTGGTCGTATGTGTAACTTACTTGGAGTGAAGGAGTTTGAAGTACGGGGGGAAGTTGAAAATACTTCAAGCCCCATGCAAAGTGGCTAAGTGTCATGCAAGGAACTAGATGCACACGTACAAGAGATGTCAGTTATTTGCTTAGTTGGTTACCGTCTTCTATGGTCATTTAAGTTTACTTTTCCTTGTTTGAATAAGTCACTTATGTTAGTGGGTGTGTGGGTAGTTATTAGCTACTTTCTAGGTAGTCAGTTCATTTGTTTTCCTATTTAAGAAATCTCTGTATTTCATTATCACATAAAATATCAAGTTTTCAATTTCAGTTATTTTATCTTCTATAATTAATTTTCGTTAGTGTTCTGAACCATCACACATGATCACAAACAATCATTTTTTGTTTTTAAGAAACAAAAGTTACTTTTTATTATTCTTTTTTCATTTTTTATTCTCTTACTATTTTAAACAATAGAAATAGATGAATGGAGTGCTTTTATCAAAAGCATATATTAACCAACAAAAATAAAACCTCGATTAAGCTTTGTAGTTTTTAGGTATAATAAAACCTTTTACGATACATTCAAACACATATTTAGAAATTCAAGTTCATGAATTGATAACCACTCTAATCTAATTCTATTATGTTACAAAAAGAAAGATAACTTCTTTTTTCACACGTTTTAATTTCCTTTATATTTTAAGTGATATTGTTGATTAGTGTAAATTAGATATACTTATTTTTTTTAACCACAGGATGTGAAGAAGTTTAACCCGCAATAATGACAAGTAGAATAGGTTAGTACAGGACATAAATGGGACTAAAAGAATACGACGAAAAAACATATTGGCAATCATAATTACCATGTTGGTAAATTCCTTGGTGAAATAAAGTGCTAGTAGGATTGAGATATGTATTATGATCTCGTTATAAATCTTTCTAAAAACCAACAAATGTTCTAAGTTATGGATATTTAAAAGTTCAAGTAAATTACACTTTATTTCATTTAATAATTAACAATATCGTCGGATGGCTGAACAGTTTCGTCGGTTGGCAGAATGTATCTTTAGATGGCACGATCGTACAGGTGTACAACTTTTGTCTTGTATTTTGTTAATTTTCTGTTATGTAACGATTATATTCGGTCAACTATGTTCATGTCTTGTAATTGGGCTCATTATTCATGGGCTGAAATGTCAAGGGTAAATAGCAGTGGGCTTAGCGCCTTACACATAACGCATGGCATGGGCTTAAAGACTATAACTGAAATAACCGTTAATTGAAATATTAATATTTTGTTTAGTTGCTAAACTCAACTAGACAAATAATCTCAACCTCACCACTTGAATAAATATTTATATTATTTGCCAATGCTATTTAAATGGGATCTCATTTGACATATGATACCAACTTGCTAATTAAACCACCCGCCACTCAAACATCTCTCCTCCGGTCAGTGGCTCCGTCCACGGCCTGTCCGCCACCAGCTCTCGTTGTTGAAAGAATTAACCGGTCCGGTCAGCTCTCTAATCTATTAATTAAATCAATGAAACTTCCAACAGTAATTTTAAGATGATGACTCAATTTTCAAGAAATGACAGAAATGGCCCTTAATCTTTATTTTCTATTATTTATATACTTAGTCCTTTTAGTTTGGCTTTAGTTATATTGCATCCTTAACTTAGTAGCTTTTATTTCAACAGCATACCAAATCCTTTAAACAAGTTCAAAAAATTAAGTTTATATAATTATATTAATTCTTATAAATTTTGTATTAAACAATCGTATAAGCATTCAATTTTAGGCTTTTGAAAATTAGGGTATTACATTAATACTATATATTTTTTATGTTTATTGTTATAACATTAATCGTTGTTTATAAAAAGTAGTTTGTATATTTTGTTATTTGTTAAGGCTTGCGGGCCTTTTTGTTTCGGCTCGGCCGTTGTATTAAAATTCTCGGAGACGGCCCTGCACGGTGGCAATGATACACGTACGGTGTTATAAGATCTTGTAACCCCACCAGATTAATAATTGCTGATGAACGGTGTAGGTTAGATGGCAACCATCGAATACACGGCAAACATGGTGCATCTGGTTCGCACACTTTTCATCAACCGCCGTATTGTAAGTAATATATGCATGCCTCCTTAACTCATTCACAATAATAACTGTTATAATATCTTATATAATTCTTTTTTTTTTTCTTGATGCAGACACTAGAAGATTTACGATATACCGATAGAAGCTTAACCCGATTTTGGGTTAAGTTAGGCATCGCCCTTGTTGCATTTTTCATATTTTCATACTTAGTTTTAGGAGCCGTCTATTTAGGCAGTCATTGTGGAATTTACGTAGATAAGTTTGGCATACCTGATATGTATGCCAAACCAAATACAAATAATAATATTATAGGAATCGTAGGTAATTTTAGTAACAATATAAGTTTTAGGGGAAAGGGATCATATGCCGCATCCCTAGAGTCGGTAATATACCATACTAATGTGATAACTCAAGGGTGTCGGAATGTGTCTGTTGTTACAAACAACACCCCTGCATTTCCACTATTCAACGTTGAGGAGCGGATTCGAATGTCGTTTGAGGTGACTGGATTGGAATGTAGTTTGAGTCCAGTCAACGTCGAACACACATGGATACGCATCAAGGCGCGCTTCATATGGCGTCTCAGACTTCTGAAAATTTTAAAATATCCATATATTTATAAAGAGGTATATGTTAATTGTAAAGCTCAATACGTAGATAGTGTTGACAATAAACTACATGTAGATTGCTATTATTAATGAAAGAAAAGTGTGTAGTTTGATGAATATGTTGAATAACATTGAGTTTACTGTTGGCTTTTGATCATACTTGACTTTGACACGTATTAACTTGTTTCTTTTTTTCCTTTTTATTATTCTAGACTTTTGTGCTCTATCGTCTATTCATATGTTGAATTATACGTAACTCTCTTACTATAAATTGCTCAGTGTAATCCCTTTCACCTAACGTTTTTTAAGAGATTAAAAAACGCACACACAAACTAATAATTATAGGCTAACATATGAACAAGGCCCATATTGTGAACCAACCCGGCAAACACAAGATGAATGCGAAAATCCAAAGAGGCCAAAACATCAGTAACAACATCAATTTGAAACCATGACAAGATTCATATTCAAATAGTGACAAATCAGTTATGTTTAATAATACTACATACCAATTAATCTAAACAGGAATTGTGTAAAAAAATGAAAAGACAAAATTAGAAGCACATGACTAGTTGATGAATAAGGTGCCTTTTGTTTTACTAAATAAGGGTTGTATAGACTTTTTTGTCAGCATCACGCACATTACGCGTAGACATTGCATTTTGGTTTCAACCAACAAACATAGTCATAATATTCAAGAAAAGTCATAGTTTGGTAATTATTAAAACCGACAAGTAACTAGAAAAGAGTTCCTAGAAGAAAGTTGAATCATTTAATTTATTTTACGCAACCCATTAAATCAATAAGAATATTAAACTAGCAATATTAAATCAATTTTAATGTAATTTTTTTCCTGTTTGGGCTGTTCTCCGGGTTATAAAGGCAACTTGTGAATGTTTGTGTTTTTTATTGTTTATAAAAGTTTATAGTTTAAAAAAACTAACAATGCCCATTTTTAAATTAATTAGACTATTAATAATAGTTTTAACTAAATGATAATGCTAGCCAAAAAATGCCCATTATTAAATTAATTAGAATATTATTAATAATAGTTGTAACTAAATGATAAATGCTAGCCAAAAAATAAAAAAATCAGTATCTAAAAGGATTCAACCAAGAGTAATCAAGTATAACAACCATTGTCTCAACCGCTTCATCGCTTTTCTAGTTTGGTTAAGTGGTTCACTCAAGTTTTATAAGGGTATGCACTACGTATTTTATATATAGCATTACACTATAATCTCAAAACTCGGGGGTTCCTGTACACCCCCTAGGGTCTATGTACATTCGCCCTTGGGTTCAGGTCGTTCTAAAATCGTTCTAAAAATTATTTATAAAACATATCAATGAATATAATCTATGAAATTTTGAATATCAAATAAATATTATCAAATAAAGCTTGATACATACTAATAATTAATAAATATAATATATGAAACTCTGAAAATCAAATAAATTTTGATACATATTAATAAATATAATCTATGGAATTTTAAATATCATTGAATCTAGTGGTAAGTAGATAAGAGAATAATAAAGTATTTACTCGTTACAAAACTTAATAAAATCATCCATCGAAAAATTCTTTTATCACATCGCTTGCTTTAAAGCATGTATTTTCGTAGCATCACCCCATCCTGATCACAAATAATAAAACAAAGAAGTCAATATATAATCATAAATATTATAATTAATAGTATAAACTTAATAATAATCAACCTAATTTACCTTAGAATCGAGGCTTTTCAATGTTAAGGCTTTAAACTGATTCTTTAGATGCCTAATACTTTTCTCATTCAAACTCTTTCATCCTCATCTTACTCTTTCCATTTTCCCTTTTAAGTTTTAACCACAATACACTCCTACTTTCAGGTCAACCCAGTAACATTTTTTATAAAACCTGTCATGAATGATAGTCAGCTATTAATTAAAAAATATTTTACTCAAGTAATAATTTTAACTTGTTTGAATACAAAGATTTAAAATGTTTTATGCACACAAAAAAAAAATACACATTGGGTGGCTTTCAATCAATTTTAGAAAATTTGATTCATTTGGACAATCCTTTCAAATGTAGACATGTATATACAAGTAAAAATGCCTCTAATCTTGAATTGTGAGTCTTTGCTAGTGTGCTTGTGTCAATTCATTTTACTACACATATTTGTGACGGTTTCAACCTATATTATATTAAATGGGTCAAATAACGTTAAAAACAAGTAGTTATACCAAAAAGGGTCAAATGGGTCTAGAGGTTTACACGGTTAAAAAGAGGTCTAACATGTATTCAATAGTGCTTACAAGTTATATCGTCCAAAATCATTTTATTTATAAAAAATTGTAGTACTAGTTTACAATGTTGTTTCCTAGTTATCTTTAATGCATCGCTTATTAAACAAAAACACTGAGACAAAGGATGTGGGGTGGATTCAACCAAACCATCTTAAATCATAATATAGTTTTTTAGATCATAGTTAATACTTAATACAACAATTAATTTGCAAAATTCAAAAAGAGAATATAAAGAACAGAGACAGCGGTGCCTGGTTGGTTAACCGACCTGACTCGTGTTAACCTACACATAAAAACCACTCATTTTGGCTCGCACCATTTTGACATGTTATTGAACTGTCCACTTTCCCTACCTATTATGACAAGTATAATATGCATGAAAGAAAATTACCTGTCAAAAGTAACCCACTATAGCATTGTACATGCTAGCAATAAGAAGTAAATTCACTTTCTCCAATTCTTCAATCATGCCAAATGCTCTATCAAACTGCAAATGAAAAACAAAAATAACAAACACAACTTATATCAAAATGTTTAGATTTCAATATGGGTAATAAAAATAAATCACATGCATATATCCTATGAGTAGAGAAGTTTTCAACTTTGAAGGAAATTCATTGAAACAAAAATAATATAAATAACTTCTGATAAATGCACAAAGTATTGGCAACTTAATATTTATTTTGATTGTCAATGAACATCATCATCGTACTCAGTATATCCCACCAATAGCAATGCTATGGTAGGGTCTGAGGAGGGTAAGATGTAGACAGCCTTACCTCTATCCCATAGAGATTGAGATGGTTTGGACATGTAAAGAGAAGACAGACGACGAATCCTGTTAGATCCGTAGAAAACATTACTATAGAGGGGAGGAGGGGTAGAGGACGACCGAAATTGACTTGGGATGAGAGGATTAGGCATGATTTGATAGACCTAAACCTCTCCGAGGACATGGTTGAGGATAGGAATTCGTGGAGAAGTAGAATTAAAGTTAAGGATTTTTAGAGAGAATTGAATACCTTAGGGCTTAGACTTAACTTATTTAGGTCACATACCATAATGGTATTTCCCTTACATATATTATTATTATTTTTATAATTATTATTAGCTTTTATATAGCTGTTAAACTGTGATCTTATTATTAATATTATTATAATTAGTAGTAGTTTTTATATAACTGTTAAATTTTGATTTCCTTTATTTTGCTTCATACACATGTACCTAGAGCCGAGGGTCTCTCTGGAAGCCACCTCTTTATTCCTTTGGATAGAGGTACGGTGTGCCTACATCCCACCCTCTCCATACCCTACTTATAGCTTTGCTGTCGGTGGGATTTTACTGGGCATGATTGATTGAAAAATATTGTCAATGAACTTGGAACTCTTGACATAGTTAACTTTATAACTTAAATATATTTTTGCTATGCAATTATCAATTATCTTTAACTATGCTATGACAATTATTAGCGAAACCAAACCGGAATTTAAAGTTTTGTTATTAGAATTTTCAAATTGTTAAACCAAACAGGAGCGAAACTGCTCCTAATGGTTCGTTATTCAAATTTTAACGGTTTGGTTTCAGTTTATGATAATAGAAAACGTTACTAATGGTATAGCCACCAATGTTGACCTAGAAACCGTCAAAACCTCTTCTTGAATAGCACACCAAACCGGAATTATCAATTATCAATTATCTTTAACTATGCTATGACAATTATTAGCGAAACCAAACCGGAATTTAAAGTTTTGTTATTAGAATTTTCAAATTGTTAAACCAAACAGGAGCGAAACTGCTCCTAATGGTTCGTTATTCAAATTTTAACGGTTTGGTTTCAGTTTATGATAATAGAAAACGTTACTAATGGTATAGCCACCAATGTTGACCTAGAAACCGTCAAAACCTCTTCTTGAATAGCACACCCTGTTGAGTTTGGCTCCGCTCGTGTACACCTATTGATACACCTATGGGGTTGTTTACATCATCATGCATAATATCTCATACATGATATCTATAAGACTATAAATAAAATAAATTACCTAATTGCCTATTCTTTTAATCCCCTTTAATAAGTCTGTTTAATAGTAATAAAAGTTTCACAATATGATCCTTTTGGTCATTTTATCCATCAATTCCCAAAATTACATTTGTTAAACACAAACATCTTATTAGATCATTATTACAACTTTAAACAATAGGCGTTAAAGCCCTTTTATTGCAGTCGAAATGACTACCTATAAAATAGCAAACAAACCTTTTAAATGGACCTAGATAAATTCATACATGAAATGCAATTTAAGCAACCATGATCTTGTTCAAAGCTAAACAAATTTGAATGCATGACAATTTCATGGCCTGTTTCTGGACGTGTTTCCCATTCTCTGCGTTATAATTTACAAAAAACTTCAAACATTGCAAAGCAAGAACGAGAAGTAAGCAACTTGACAGCTTAAAATACCTTTCAAAGTCCCACTGCCACTATTTTTTGGTTGCTTTGAGTCAAAAGCCAATTTAGCATGCAACCAATAGTGTACTCAACAACGCACTGCCGGCTATAAAATCTAGTTTTAATATTGGGTAACTTCAAATCTATTGATTTAGACCTATGTTGTTATCTATCTAAACTAAAATATTACTGAATGCAATACCATGATTACACGATTCCATCGTTGTCTTCTTGCGTTAGGCTTTGGATTTGTCGCCATTAAGATTGTGATTGTGTAATTGAGGCATGGATACCTAATTGACCAACGATATGCGATCAGTGGTGGTGGTGATCGGAAAGACACTCTGAATAAGACGAAGATGAGTTTGTGGATGTGAGATTTTTAAGTGGGGTTTTATTTGTGACGGTTGTTAATATTTTGGAGATTGTAAGCCACAAAGTGTGAGATAAGTAGATGTTGTACCAATGTAGGCCATCCGTTTTCATTTTATGATGATTTCGACTTTTCTTATTCTTTTTTCTTTTATTTTTTATTATTATTATTGGTGGCATGTTTTTATATTCCGTATCACTCGACCTCAAATATCAATGAGGTTTAGCTTCACAGGTGTTTGGATATTTGGAGTGAAGGTTGCAAGGTCTCTCTAACATTCGTCATTTTCGATCTTTTTTATATTTGTATTTATATCAAAACCCGATCCAATTTTTAAAACAAATCTTTCACTAATATAAAATGTTGGATTTTTATGTTTCATAATCATCTCTTACCTTTTGGATTTGTTACTAGATTGTATTATTTAAACCTTTTTTTTAAAAAAAACACATGCAAATATTGATATAAAACAAGGAAAACAAGTTTGACTCCTTCCCTATATAAACAACCCCATCCTCTTCATTATTCTTTGCTCATTCATCTTCTTTCTCTCCCAAATAAAGTTCATATCTCTAACCTCTAAGGTTCTTAATAATCAAGCAATAACCTTCTTTAATTCTTGTTTGTTACTTATTAATTCATATCTTGTGGCACAACATATATATAATATGCACCCCTTGTTTCCTTCGGCTTTCATTTTCTTCGGGAGGTGATATGCTACAAGGCAAGGCGACATGGAGAACTCTTTGTAGTTCCTGTTTATACTATTTTCCTTTAATGCTTTCCTAGTTTTGTTCATATTGTAAGTAGTTTCGCTTTTAATTCATGTTTAAAGAGTTTCATGGTATTGGTTATGAAGTCACTAGTCTCGGTTTTATCCCAAGATTAGACCCGAATCAAGACCGAACCAAGACCAAACTCTTGTTTACTAGTCTTGTTTATACTATTTCCCTTTAATGCTTTTGTTTATATTGTAAGTAGTTTAGTTTTAATTCATGTTTAAAGAGTTCCATGGTGTTGGGTATGAAGTCACTAGTCTCGGTTTCATCCCGAGATTAGACCCGAATCAAGACCGAACCAAGACCGAACTTTTGTTTACTAGCTTTTGTTTTAAATAGTTTTGTTTACTAGTTTTGTTTAAAATAGTTAAATAAACATGTTTATGAAAGATTTGAACCTTGTAACTTCTAAAACCATTTTGATAGTTCTATGGTATTTGGGTATGTGGCAACCATCCTCGGTATCATTCCGAGTCAAGGACCGAACCAAAACCGAACTAAACCGAGTTCACTTGCCTAAGACACACAAGTGTGTTTTTGGCCATCGAAACTCATCTTTTCTTCAAGAATGTATTTTAAACTAATTTTAAGTATTTTATCAACTTACTTGGTGTGTCGGTATCCAACTTGATCTTATAACAAGCTTGGACCGGTGATACCAAATACACACTTAACGGACGTTAAGGTTCTTCATAATAGAACTATATACTTGGTTAAGTCTTTCGATTTTATTGAGTTATCTCAAAACATTTTGGAAAGTTAACTTTGAGTTTAGTTAATTATCTAGACCCAAGTTAACAAATCCGAACACTCGATTAAAACCTTGTTTTGGTGTTCATATACCCAAAGGGTCTTGCATTAGTGCATTATAACCCACATAAGTTACTTAACATAGGTTGAGTAATAATTATGAATGAAATACCAAGACCCGGTTTCGAGTAAACTTACTTTTTAGAACATGTCTTTAATTTCCCAAGTATTTACATTTTTAAACCATAAACTTCATTTATTTACTTTACTTGTCATATTTTATTTTAAACCCTTCCAAGACTACCTACTAACTTAAGACCCGTTTAATCTAGGTCTTGCTCGTTAAACCCGATCTCCGATTATTCACGAATCAATCTTTCAAGTTACTTAGTTAACGTGAGTACATTTCGTCCCCCGTTTTCACTTTTATCTTTTGGGGGTAACATGCATACTTATTCAAACAAAAATGATTTATATTATACTCATTTCTCAAACCACAAACTTTAAGGTATATGATGCTAGAATACTTGCTCTATTGTGTGTTATATGTCTCATATGCTTTACGTGCACGAGTGTTTATTTTTATGTTGTTGTTGAACCTCGTTAAGTATGATCATACGCTCCCCTAACTACTTAGCATTGTGCTAGTAGAATAGGGCATCATTATCCAAGTGTGTCAGTATTCTTACCGATTAGAAAGGATCCTCATTTACATATGTTTTACATACCATGATTGATGCTTTTATTTATAGTCTCATATACGTTTGTGGATTTCACTCATATTATATATACTCAAAACTATGAAATTGCTCACCAACATACGTGTTGACAAATGTTATTTTATGCATGTTACACGTTTGATTATTACTTGAGTTGGAGTTTGAAGACGTCATTCTATTTTGATACCGCTAGGTTATTAGAAGAATGAACAATATCTATTTCTTATGTTTTGATGTTATTTGTATGAACAATATGTGTTACTTTGGTGATTGAATGAAATTAATGAGTTGATTAAATATTGTCACTTTAATAGTGTCTTGTGTATTTGTCCAATCACGTTGCACCCTGGCATGTTCTGCCGCCTTTGGTCGGGGTGTGACAGATTGGTATCAGAGCCAGGTTCTATAAGATAGGTGGTTAGACGTAACGGCCTAGTATAGTTTTGCTTTAGGGTCCTTATACGTGTTGCTTATACGTGTTACTCTACTTGATTGTTCATTACACTTATACATTTAATTGCTTATTTATTTCATTTAATCTTCAAAAATATACACATGCACACACTCTCATAGTATTCCAAGGTATCCTTACCTTAAAACGCAAAAACATTAGTTTTCATAAGGTGTTTTATGGATCACAAACTTAATTTAGATCCCGTTATTTAAGATCTCCTTAAAGGTTGCATCTATATCGGGTTTGTAGCCATCATGGAAAGCGAAACACTATGAAACGACCATTTGACAAAAAAATTCCAAGAATCGAAGGTGATATACTTACCTGGGATGGTTGAATTATAGTGTGCGTTTTCTAGGCTTACAAATCGTGTTATATATGTCAATACTTTAAGTTGTCGAATGCAAGCGTTCCAGTTGCCTCCTTATATTTTTTGGTGTTAAAAATGCAAGTTGTTTGTAACATCTCGTTGTATCTCCGTTTTTATTATATGTTATTATCGTTATTTGAGTCACACCAACATAATTAAGACGCGGTGGTACGTGCACATGTTCGACTCCACTTATTATTTTACACAAATTTATTTGTCGGGATATCAAACCCTGGTGATTTCATGTACGATTTTCCCGACTATATATATAAATTTCAAAATCTCAAAACCTCCAATTTTTGAATGGCAAAAGTTTGAAACTTATAAATATATATACATTTTTATCTTTTGATGTAAGTATAAAATGGTTTTTACTAACATTCTCATTCTCATAACTCTAGGATTCACAATCATTAAACCCTACATTTACTCTTTTTCCCTCATACTTATATCAATTACCCCAAACTTATACCATTTCTCTTTTATTATTTTATAATGCCTCCAATCCGTCGCCAACTACGCAAGCCGAGATCCGGTCGTCGGATGGCCGCAATGGTAGCAAAAGAAATCGCCGCTGTGATTCCCGGACTCATAACTCAAATCCAAGCCACCCAACCCACCGTTATTCAAACCACACCCAACCCCATACCTTTCGCTTTGAAAAACTTCACTAGTGCCAACCCATCCCAATTCTTTGGTATGAACTATGCCACCACTTTGTTACAATGGTTCGAGAAAATGGAAAGTGTGTTTACTCTTTGTGAGTGCCCCGAACTCAAAAAGACCACGTATGCCTCTAGCATGTTTGAGAATACCGCCCGCACTTGGTGGAATAGCGAGATTTCCACCCATGGAGCGGAAGTAGCTATGGCCTACTCATGGACCAAGCTCAAAGAAGTCATGATGAAAAAGTTTTGCCCAAAACATGAACTTCAAAAACTCGAATCCGAATTTTGGGAACTCAAGCAAGAGAGTGGTGACAACTCCACCTGCTCCAACCGCTTTCACGAGCTTAGTCTCTTGGTTCCTCACTTGGTCACTCCCCTCGAAAGGGCTATTGACAAGTATGTCGGCGGTATGCCTATGCAAATCCGCGACTCGGTGATGAGTCGCAACCCGCAAACCCTTCATGATGTTATTACCTTCGCCGATGCTCTTTCTGAAAACAATGTCAAAGACGGTACCCTCTCCATCAAGAAAACGAGTGACAAGAGTAAGCCCAAACCAACCCCTCAAGCTAAAGTCGACCTACAACCTCAAGCCATCAACTACTCCAATTCCACCCACCACACCAAAAAGAAAATCAAACCAAACTACCGAAACAATGCTGTCACCGAACCATCACAACCTCAATCTCAATCCCACGCACTCCAAAACCAAAAACCGTATTCCGGCCCGCACCCATTATGTAACACTTGTCAACGTCATCATCCCTCCTACCCTGCTTGTCGCCACTGCACCAAGTGTAACCGCTATGGTCACACTAACAGCATGTGTCGAGAAGCCTCTCGTGGGCAACCCGCTCCACCGAGGTTTGCCCCATCCAACCAAAATCTTCCCACTCTTTTTTCTTAAAACCCTCCATCCCAACCTAGGGCTTGTTTCAATTGTGGAGACCCGAATCACTTCCGCAATTCTTGTCCTCGACTTGCTCTTGTTAACCAAGCCCAAATCATACCCACACCCTACTACCATACCCAAGCGTACCAAGTTCAAACTTATCAACCCCAAATCCCGCAACTCTTGGCTCCTCCCGCTCAACCGATCCAAGCCATGCAAGCCCTTCCTCCTCCACCACATCTGCAAGTCATGCAAGCTCTCCCACCTCCTCCAGCTCAACAAGTTAACCACGACAACCAAGGGCGTGCCTTTATGATGAACGCCAACCAAGCTCAAGTTGCCAACGATGTGGTGAACGGTACGTTTTTAGTAAATGAGCATTTAGCTTCAATTTTATTTGATACCGGAGTTGATAGGAGTTTTGTTTCTTTTAAATTCGAATATATTCTTGGCGTATCTCGCACTAAACTTTCTCGCCCCTTTTCTGTCGAAGTCGCCAATGGAAATTCCATCATCATCGATTCGGTCATTCGCGATTGTATCCTCACTCTTTGCAAGCACGAGTTCTCGATCGACCTCATCCCGATGCAAATGGGAAGCTTCGACATCATAGTAGGCATGGATTGGTTAGTTTTGCACCGTGCCGAAGTCGTTTGTTATAACAAATTCATTCGTATCCCGCTCGTCAATGGCAAAATTCTCTCAGTCTTTTGGCAAAACGATCCCCAAGAAACTCAACCTTATGTCTTGCTCTCAATCTTGTAAGTACTTACACCAAAAGTACGTTCCATTCCTAGCCCAAGCGGTAGTGAATGATCCAAAAGAAAAGAAGATTCAAGACATTCCCTGTGACATTCGTCAATTTCGGGTCACTTTTGTTATGTAAACCCGACCCGTTTGTAACCCGAACATTTCAAATATATAAAATATTGGATCTTGTCATTTAAAATATATAAAATATTGTTTTTTTTTATATTATGCATTGTTTGACCATTTAAACATACCCATTTTTATGCAAACCATAAAAGAATCTTTATACCCAACCCTTCACTCCTTCCCTATATATACACACCCATCTTCTTCATTTTACTCTTGCTACATCTCCAAAAACTCTCTCAAACTCCATAGATTCAAGGTTGTTATTTCTTATGTATTCTTGAAGTTTTGACTTCTCAAGTCAAACTAACTATAGTCTTTCATTCTAACTTGTTCATCTAACATTACTAACTCTTGAATATGGTGGTACAACATATATATAATACACACCCCTTGTTTCCTTTATTTGTTAGTTCACCGACTTTGGTTGGTTAAGTTTCGAATGTCATAAGGCAAGGCTTCATGGAGGACTTCGTGTTCTTGATATATATTTACACACACATAACTTATTATACATATCACTTATGACTAACTTCTAACCCTTTAGTTTGTTCATCTTATTTACAAGTTCCATGGTGTGGGTTTGTATAAGACTAACCTCGGTTTAACCGAAACTAGTCCAAACCGGAAACCGAACTTTTGTTTACTAGTTTTGTTAAAATAATTGTTTAAACATGTTATTGCTAGATTGAGTTTCAAAAATCATTTTTACAAGTTCTTTGATATTAAGCATATGGAATCCATCTATGAACTCGTTGGGAGATGGAAACCGAACTAAACTGTCACACCCTCAAAATCCACTAACGGAGTTTTACCGTCAGAGGGTGTGAACTAATAGGATCGGAATCATTAGTTATAATCAAACCATAAAACAAAGTTTCAAAACCATGAAAATGTTTACGAGTAATTAAATGCGGAAGCGTAAAAACCATAAAAACCAATGTTGCGTCACGCAGGACGACTTAAAACCCAAAGATAACAGTTTAAAATAAGTTTGCATAATTAAAAGTGTTTCAAACAATGCATGATCCTAAACCGCGCGCCCGCCTCGGCTACCTGAGAATAACATACTAAAAGTGTCAACACAGGGTTGGTGAGTTCACGAGTTTAAATAAAATAAAGCGTTAGCGTTTGCGTTCAGCGTCTTGCGTTAAGCGTTTTGCGTTCAGCGTTTTGCGTTAAGCGTTACCAGATAGTGTTAAATCAATTATATATCGATAGGTAGCTAGCCTATACAACAAGTATTACTAAGTGTTCGACACCGAAGCTGACTGTTTATCAAGTGCCTTGTCACCAGGTCATCCAGACCATGGTACGTGTTAGCCAAAATTACACCCGCTCGACCTCCAGTCGAGTTTAGCGTTGGGTGGGGTTTGTCAAACCCAGTAGTACTACTCAACAGTGACTCGCTATTCCAAATATTAACCGGTTCGATGTGTAGGACTTCAAATGTTTCGTTTGCCACTTAGCCTTTACAAGTGATATATAATTTACTAACAAAATCTTAAATGCGTTTATCGGAGTATGTTATCTCCCCCAAGTGAAAAGCGTTTAAAAAAGTTTAAAGGGGTAAGTGAAACTCACTGTTTGCGAAGTATTCCCAAAATAATTCACCAAGATGCGCGTCACAAAAAAACTCTCTCTAGCGTTCTAAAACAACAAAGAGATTTTTCTAAGTGTCGGAATATTATCGAGTCTCTAGACCCGGCACATAATACCTATGCACACAACATGTTTCGTGTTTCGTTTGTGAATCGTGTGTGACTTTAACAAGTGTATTTGTGATACGTTACATGTGTGAGCAATTATTTACGTGTCATGTATTCATAATGTACATCACTAGCAATTACTCCCCGTAAGGGCAATTTGGTCAACACATAACAATTAACTAGCAATTATTCCCCACGAGGGCAATTTGGTCAAATCATGACACTCAATTAGCAATTATTCCCCGCAAGGGCATTTTGGTCAAAACACGAAAATTAATTAGCAATCATTCCCCTCAAGGGCAATTTGGTCAAAACACGATAATAAATTAGCAATCACGTTGTTTCATGCAACTTTCACAAAATTCAGCAACTAGTTTCTTAACGACAGAATTTCTACTTGAAAAACTAGTCTATCCCACCGATCATAGCATCACAATTAATTGACCAAAAATCATCACAAAAGCATATATGTCCTAGGTTTCCAGAACATATTTTATTATATTTTTATTTCACATGGGTTTCTCACAATAATCAAATCATTACAGCAAACTCATAACAGTCAAATTCATGCGCAACAGAATTTTATTTGTAATTCCCGTTAAACGAAAAATAAAATAAATGCAAGACCATTTGGGTTAGGTTCCTAACTCAACAAGTCAACTTTCAGAAGTGGAACCAACCCAATTGGTCTCGTAGTTCATGAGATATAACATTTACAAAACAACCTAACAGCAGGTCTAACAACTCAGCTTTGCACAACGTTTTTGTAAAATCATAAAAGTTAACTTTTACACGTCCAAAAATTGCAAATTTATATTCTTTAGAAACTAGACTCAACCTAGTTTACTGTAGTATCAATTATCTCAATCAATTTTCACTTTTACACCCCGTTACAGTCAATCAAACATCAACAACACAATCTGTCCAGAAACTGTTTGCATCCAAACTCAACAATTTAACTATCTATGGACCACAAATCATTCATATAACATTCTAGACACCATAACTGCTATCCATGCATATCAATTACACCATACATACATAGTTAGGGTTTTATTTGATCTCAAACTCAAAGACACAACAATTAACATGCAATAATATCAAAACTAGTTATCAAATCATCATCAATACATCATCAAATCAACAACAATCATATGAACACCATACATACAAAAATCGGCCCCTAGGGTTTTCAATTAACCTATTAAAAATCGAAATTAAGTATAAAGGATGCAAGGGATAGTCGTTTATACCTTCCTAGCACCTTAATCTCCAATCAAAAGCTTGAATAATTGATTGTATGTGTGTATATGAGGCCGATCACAAGGGGGGGGGGTCTAGAGTTGCCGTCGGGTTTGGGAGAAGTGAGAGAGGGAGCTAGGGTTTGATAATATTATATAATAATAACATGTTACACTTTAGTCCCTAAACTTCCAAATGTTACATCTCTAGCTTAATTAACTTAGTTTTGCACATTGAGTTAACATTATATAACATGTTATCACATAACACATAATCCTAACACATAATTATCACATAATTATTGTTTTGACGTTTCTCGTTTATTCACCAATCGTTTGCGTCAACTCGTTTGCGTTTCGGTGCAATTCCCAAAAGACTACACATGTAGTAAGTGTTAAGCGTCATTTAAACCCTAGTTTAAATGTAATGAGGTGTGCGTTATAGATTCAGTGATCTAAAGTTTGAATTGACGGAGTTGAGTTAACGGAGTTAACCTGAAATTGACGATTGTCACATCATTCCCATGTTAAAGAATTTTCGTCCCGAAAATTTGAGTCAAGTCGTGATGAGTGTCTGAAAAAGTAAGAAAAATTTTCAGTTTGTCATATCATCCCCTAGTAGAAAGAAATTTCTTCCCGAAATTTAATTCATACCTCCGGTGATTTCTGACGGTTTGCCGGGTTTCGCGGTTTTCTGTGTTTGGTCAGCCCTTCAAAAACGTGAGGATACTTTTTCATCATTTGATCCTCGCGTTCCCACGTGAACTCCGGTCCACGTCTCGAGTTCCAACGAACCTTAACAATTGGAATTTTGCTGTGCTTGAGCGTTTTGGTTTCCCAATCCAAAACCTCAACTGGTTCTTCAATGAAGCGTAACTGTTCATCAACTTGCAGTTCATCCAAAGGGACTACTTGAGTTTCATCGGATAGGCATTTCTTTAAATTCGATACGTGAAAAACATTGTGTACACTGCTGAGTTCCGCTGGTAAGTCCAGCCGGTACGCCACTGGACCAACGCGTTCCGTTATCCGGTAAGGACCAACATATCGTGGGTTGAGTTTGTTTCGCTTTCCAAAGCGAACCACACCTTTCCAAAGTGAGACTTTGAGTAACACTCGATCGTTCACTTGAAATTCGAGAGGTTTTCGGCGCTTGTCGGCGTAACTCTTTTGGCGGTCTCGTGCTGCTGCCATGCGATTTCGGATTTGAACAATCTTTTCCGAAGTTTCGAGTACCAGTTCTGGACCAGTGATTTGGCTGTCACCCACCTCTGCCCAGCAGAGTGGTGATCGACACTTCCGTCCGTACAGCGCTTCAAACGGCGCTGCTTTAATGCTTGCGTGGTAGCTGTTATTATACGAAAACTCTACCAAAGGTAAGTGAGGTTCCCAACTTTTTCCGAAATCCAACACACAGGCACGCAGCATGTCCTCTAAGGTCTGAATAGTTCGTTCACTTTGCCCATCCGTCTGAGGATGGTATGCTGTGCTCATATCAAGACGGGTGCCTAGTGCGCTCTGTAGTGACTTCCAAAAGTGCGAAGTGAAACGAGAATCTCGATCGGAAATGATTGAGACAGGCACTCCGTGTCTAGACACTACTTCCTTCATGTAGACGCGAGTCAGTCTTTCCATTTTGTCCGATTCCTTAATCGCTAAAAAGTGTGCCGACTTAGTCAACCGGTCAACGATCACCCAGATGGTATCGCATCCCGTCGGTGTCTTAGGAAATCCCGTGATGAAGTCCATTGAAATGTGTTCCCATTTCCACATTGGAAGTTCCGGTTGCTGTAGCAGGCCAGATGGTTTCTGGTATTCTATCTTGACTCTGGCACAAGTCAAGCATTTGCTCACGTAGGTGGCAATGTCGGCTTTCATGTTTGGCCACCAGTAAAGTGCCTTTATGTCATGATACATTTTATCTGAGCCAGGGTGGATAGAATATCGGGACTTGTGTGCTTCGTCCATCACCAGAGTTCTCAACTCTCCGTATCGTGGAACCCAAATCCGGTTCTCAAAATATCGGACCCCGTCCGATTTGGTTTCAAGTTGCTTGTTCATGCCCCGCATGAGTTCTGATGGAAGATTATCATCTTTCAAAGCTTCGAGTTGCGCCTCGCGAATTTGATCGGGTAAGTTGGCATGAATCGTGAGTTGCAATGCTCGCACTCGCCTGGGTTTATCAGTTTCTTTTCTACTGAGGGCGTCGGCCACTACATTGGCCTTGCCAGGGTGGTACTTGATGGCACAATCATAATCTTTAAGTAGCTCGACCCAACGACGCTGTCGCATGTTCAGCTCCTTCTGATCGTAGATATGCTGGAGACTCTTGTGGTCGATGTAAATGGTAAACTTGGTACCGTACAAGTAATGCCTCCATATCTTAAGGGCAAACACCACTGCTCCGAGTTCCAAATCATTGGTCGTGTAGTTATTCTCGTGAACCCGTAGTTGTAGAGAGGCATAAGCTATAACCTTCTCGAGTTGCATCAGCACACAACCGAGACCTTGTATCGATGCGTCACAGTGTACCTCAAAATTTTCCGTTCCCTCGGGTAGGGCTAGAGTAGGGGCGCTACACAGTTTGGTTTTCAACAGTTGAAAAGCGGATTCTTGCGTGTCACCCCCAATTGTACTTAGTACCCTTGTGAGTCAAAGCGGTGAGGGGTTGAGCAATCTTTGAAAATCCTTCAATGAAACGCCGGTAGTAGCCAGCCAGTCCTAGGAATTGCCGCACCTCAGTCGGGGTCTTAGGTGCTTCCCAGTTTTTGATGGCCTCTACCTTACCGGGATCGACATGGATACCATTCTCGTTGATCACATGTCCTAAAAAGTGAACCTCGCGAAGCCAAAACTCACATTTCGAGAGTTTAGCATACAGTTGTTCCTTCTTCAATAATTCCAGAATTACCCTTATGTGTTCCTCATGGTCAGCCTTGTCCTTGGAGTAGACCAGGATATCGTCAATAAACACAATTACAAACTTGTCGAGGTACTCCTTGCACACCCGATTCATGAGATCCATAAATACGGCTGGTGCGTTAGTTAGACCAAAAGGCATAACCGAAAACTCATAGTGACCATACCATGTTCTGAAAGCCGTCTTTGAAATATCTTCCTCGCGCACTCTAAGCTGATGGTAACCGGATCGCAGATCGATCTTCGAGTAGTAACTCGATCCTTGGAGCTGGTCAAACAGATCATCAATTCGTGGTAAAGGATAACGGTTCTTGACCGTCACCTTGTTCAACTCCCGGTAGTCGATACACATTCGGAAAGTCCCGTCCTACTTTCTGACAAATAAGACAGGGGCTCCCCATGGCGATGAGCTAGGTCGGATAAAACCCTTATCCAACAAATCTTGCAACTGAGTGGACAGTTCCTGAAGCTCCGCCGGTGCGAGCCGATACGGGGCTCGTGCTATGGGTGCTGCACCGGGTGTCAACTCGATTTGGAATTCAGCTTGACGAATAGGAGGGAGTCCAGGCAAATCCTTCGGGAAAACTTCCGGAAAATCTCGCACAATCGGTATATCTTCAATTCGCTTCTCTTCCGCGAGTTTCTCAACAATCTGCGCCAAAATTGCCGGATGACCCTTTCGTAGATACTTCTGCGCCTTCATGAGGGTAATGACGCTGGTGGTCATGCCGCTTCTCTCGCCCCAGATCGAAATGATCTCGTCGGAAGGGGTAGTAATGTGGACTATCTTGTCGTGACATATAATCTCCGCTCGGTTCTCGGATAACCAGTCCATGCCGACCACGACATCGAAACTACTAAGCGTAAAATGAATAAGGTCGATATCAAAGACATGACCTGACAGTTTTAACTTACATCCCGCAAGTACATGAGTCGTTACTATAGTCTTACCGTTAGCTAATTCAACAGGAAACTTAGCATCTAACGGGGTTGGGGTTAAGTCTAAGAGTTGGCTAAAGGCTTTCGACACAAAACTCCTATCAGCTCCAGTGTCAAACAATACAGAAGCAAAACAATCGTTCACAGGGAACTTACCAGTCACCACGTACGGATCATTGCGGGCTTGACCCGACCCAGTAACAAAAGCTCTTCCTTTACCATTGTTTCCACCACCACTGCCACTTCCATTACCTCCATTGTTGTCGTTCTGTTTCAGCTTAGGGCAGTCCTTCTTAAAATGTCCCTCTTGTCCACACTCAAAACATCCCTTGGTTGTCATGGGTGGTTTAGGAGCACCCTTTGCCGCAAGGTCTCCTCTACATTCCTTTGCCTGGTGACCCATCTTTCCGCATCTCAGACACTTGACACGGTCACACGGGCCAGCATGATGGTAATTACACCTGTTGCACTTCGGATATCTCCCAGCATATCCGCTCGAACCCTGCCCGCTACCGTTGTTATTGTTGTTGTGACCCTGATTGTTGAAGCTCTGAATGGGTTCGGGCTTACGGTATTGGTGTTGCTGAGGGGGGTTCGAGGATGAGGATCTGGTATTGTCAAACTTTCTCTTTCCGCTGTTCAGGTTGTTGTTACTGCTGTTGCCTGTGTTCGGGTTGTCACGGGCTTTAGTGGTTGAACCCCTAGGTGGTAACGCACCTTGGGTCACTGCTTGATCCGTCAGCTTGTGAGCTAACCGGATCGCTTGTTGTACCGTGGCTGGTCTGGATGACGTCACCATGCCCTGAATCTGCGGTGCTAACCCATCAATATACATTTCAATCCTCTTACTCGGCGGGTCTACCATCCGAGGACACATCACAGCTAACTCGTGAGAACGGGTAGTGTAGGCTTCGATTTCCGAACCCACCATCTTCAATGACCAAAATTCTGACTCCAACTTTGCAATCTCCTCTCTTGGACAGTACTCTTCTCGCATCATGTTTTTGAACTCCTCCCAGTTCATCGCGTTAGCTAGTTCCAATCCAAGAATCTGTACGTTCGAATTCCACCAAGTGAAGGCAGAATCCTCAAGTGTTCCAGCAGCGAATTTGACCCTACTGGCAGGGGGACAATTACACATCTCAAACGCCGATTCGGCCTTCTCAGCCCAACGCAGGAAGCCTATAGCTCCCTCAGTGCCCTTAAACGTACTGGGCTTGCAGTCAAGGTAGTTCTTGAAGGTACACGTTCCAATTGGACCTCCAGCTTGGTTCTGAACATGTGCGGCTAAAGCGGCCGCCGCATGGTCATTCAGCAGAGTTTGGAGTTCTGCTGCAGTCAAGTTGATGTTACCACGTTCGTGTCCAGCGTTTCTTCCATCCATTTCCTAGAATCACAGTATAAAATGTTAAACATGAATTTTCTTTCATATACAACACACCATACATGTAATAAAAAGATAGGTAAGAAAGAAATAAGAAACATCATCACATCACAACCATATATTTATCCAAATAATAATTCATGATTAAAACCATTGTATTCGCTACAAAGTATTTAAACCAATCCTTAATATCATAGAAAATAATAGTTCGGATGGAGACAACCCCTCCATCTAGGTGTTATCATTACTAGATGTCATCATCTGAGGACACCTCTGAGTGTGCCTCCTCCTCAGCCGGTTCTTCCTCCTGTTCTTCTTCAGGTTCCTCCTCGGGATCTTCCTCGGGATCCTCCTCAGGTTCCTCTTCGGGATCTTCTTCAGGTTCCTCTTCAGGCTCTGCCTCAGGCTCTGCCTCAGGTTCTGCCTCAGGTTCGGCTGCGTTCTGAGCAATCTGCATTTGTAAGACATCGCAACGCTCTAGAGCTATCTCGGTTCGGGTCCTTGCTACTTGGAGTTGCTCTTGCAAGTCTATTATTTCGGCTTGCATCTTTCTCATAATCTTCATCTGTTGATCAGTAGCCTCCTGCATTTCCTTCATGGTCGCTGCCATGCGGGCAATTTCCTCCTTAGTCTCGGTTCCGTCTTTTAACAGTCCGGAAACGTTCGCTCTCGTATAGCGCATGTAACCCACGTCACGCTCCAAGCATGAAACAACAGCTGCGAGAACTCGCTCTACAGGTTCGGTTATGGGTGGTAGGGTGTTGGGGTAAGCATGATGGTTCGGGGGTGGTAATGGGGGAACTTGTTCACGATAGATCATACGTCTGATCATATTAGGGTACCAATCCCAGCTAACTTCGTTTCGTACATGCCTCCGGATAAGCGATACCTCTTCGGTGCGGAAGCTTCGAGTTCCGGGACTACTCGGGGTGGCGATGCGGTAGGTAACTGCGGTTCCTTCCCGTGAGCATGAGTCATCGAATCGGATGATGATGAGGGTGGCGTCGACATCCCTACAGGTAAGCCGTGTATGCGCGCGTATGAGTGAAAGAGGTAAAGAGATAAGATTACAAAGACTACACAAACATATGCAGTGCGTATCATTATAACTAATGGGTCGTCGCGGTTATAGTCTAGTATGCATGCAGCTTCTAGTTCGCTATAACCAGTGGCTCTGATACCAATCTGTCACACCCTCAAAATCCACTAACGGAGTTTTATCGTCATAGGGTGTGAACTAACAGGATCGGAATCATTGGTTATAATCAAACCATAAAACAAAGTTTCAAAACCATGAAAATGTTTACGAGTAATTAAATGCGGAAGCGTAAAAACCATAAAAAACCAATGTTGCGTCACGCAGGACGACTTAAAACCCAAAGATAACAGTTTAAAATAAGTTTGCATAATTAAAAGTGTTTCAAACAATGCATGATCCTAAACCGCGCGCCCGCCTCGGCTACCTGAGAATAACATACTAAAAGTGTCAACACAGGGTTGGTGAGTTCACGAGTTTAAATAAAATAAAGCGTTAGCGTTTGCGTTCAGCGTCTTGCGTTCAGCGTTTTGCGTTAAGCGTTACCAGATAGTGTTAAATCAATTATATATCGATAGGTAGCTAGCCTATACAACAAGTATTACTAAGTGTTCGACACCGAAGCTGACTGTTTATCAAGTGCCTTGTCACCAGGTCATCCAGACCATGGTACGTGTTAGCCAAAATTACACCCGCTCGACCTCCAGTCGAGTTTAGCGTTGGGTGGGGTTTGTCAAACCCAGTAGTACTACTCAACAGTGACTCGCTATTCCAAATATTAACCGGTTCGATGTGTAGGACTTCAAATGTTTCGTTTGCCACTTAGCCTTTACAAGTGATATATAATTTACTAACAAAATCTTAAATGCATTTATCGGAGTATGTTATCTCCCCCAAGTGAAAAGCGTTTAAAACAGTTTAAAGGGGTAAGTGAAACTCACTGTTTGCGAAGTATTCCTAAAATAATTCACCAAGATGCGCGTCACAGAAAAACTCTCTCTAGCGTTCTAAAACAACAAAGAGATTTTTCTAAGTGTCGGAATATTATCGAGTCTCTAGACCCGGCACATAATACCTATGCACACAACATGTTTCGTGTTTCGTTTGTGAATCGTGTGTGACTTTAACAAGTGTATTTGTGATACGTTACATGTGTGAGCAATTATTTACGTGTCATGTATTCATAATGTACATCACTAGCAATTACTCCCTGTAAGGGCAATTTGGTCAACACATAACAATTAACTAGCAATTATTCCCCACGAGGGCAATTTGGTCAAATCATGACAATCAATTAGCAATTATTCCCCGCAAGGGCATTTTGGTCAAAACACGAAAATTAATTAGCAATCATTCCCCTCAAGGGCAATTTGGTCAAAACACGATAATAAATTAGCAATCACGTTGTTTCATGCAACTTTCACAAAATTCAGCAACTAGTTTCTTAACGACAGAATTTCTACTTGAAAAACCAGAATTAGCATTTTGGTCGCTTCGAAGTCCCCCGTTTTACCCTCAAAGAAGGGTAGAATGGACTTCATGGCGATGTTTGCTGCGCGAACGGAGTTCCGCCAAGGTACGTATTGCGCTCTTATTTTCTGACTCTTTTAGATCAAGTCCTGAACCATTTCTTGTTGTTGATTTTTTCATAGAAGCCGTACTGCTCCTGCTACTGCAAGCGATGAATCTCCCCTCATCGGCATTACTAAGGAGCAGGAGGCCGTTTTGCGCGCCGACTTGGCGGCGTCGAGACCTCCCTCACCTTCTCCTGCGCACAGCCCTCCCCGCGAGACCGATTTTGATTCTAGGTCGCAGGAGAAGAGGCCTATTTCAGAGGAGGGTGAGGTGTTTGAAGTTGAAGACTCCGCGGGCGCCCGCGCCAGCCCTGCAGCGCCACGAGGTTTCGCGGCGGAGCCTTCTCGTAGGGCTGGCGATGACTTTTCTGCTTCATCCCCGCAGGTATAGGTTCTTTTTTGCTCCGCTGCGCGGACTTCCATCTTAATGTTTTGATGACTTAGATAATTTCTTTGTTTTTTGCAGGAAGCCGATCACACTTACCGCCCGAGATGGAATATTACTGAAGACAGCACCTTTCAGTCCATGGGTGTGTGTGCGGAATTCTGGGCTCATGCTGTGCCTCCATCTAAAAGGAGGTTCCAGGAGGACCGCGCTCGCGACGACCTGCTCAACGACCATATGTTTGCTGGGTCGGCCTTCTTTGCTGCCTCCCAAGAGCTTCGCTCTGATTACGTAAAAGTACGTGATGCTCTTGCGGAAGCCAAGCAAGAGGCTAAGGTGTCTGCTTGGCATCTTTCTGATGCTCGCGAGAGAGCTGAGAAGCTCCAGGCCGAGCTCAGTGAGAACAGAGCCAGTGCCAACAGCGCCTTCGTGAAGCGCGGTCATGAGCTTCAGGCTGCGCGGGAGAAGCTGCATGCGGCGGAGGCGGACGCGGCCAAGTACTCGCGCCGAGCGCGCGAGTTGGAGCTTGAGGCGGAGGCGCGTGACCAAGCTCTTGTCCAGTCTATAACTGAAAAATCATCACTGGAGAGTGAGGTTGCGCGCCTGAAGAGGGAGCTGGCGGCCGCGCAGGCCGATAAAGATGAAGCCCTGGCGACGGCAGCGTCTAGCCAGGAGGCACTTGATGCTGCGCGGGTGGAAAAAGAAGAAATCTTGGCGGCAGCAACGTCCGACAAAGAGGAGCTAAAAAAGACTAAGGAAACTGTTGAGTTATTAAACTCTCAGGTTCCTGCCCTCGAGACGTCTGTTGCTGGCCTCGCGCAGGATCGCCAATGGCTGATCTCACAGGGCATGACTCGTTGCGCTTACGCGATGAAATACTCAGGCGAGTTTCAGGCCCTGGTGATGGATTGCAACGCTGCCGCGCGCCTGGTGGGCCGAGCTGAAGGGTTCACGGATGTTTATGAATATGGCATGTTGAAGAAGAACCCATCCGAGTACCCTTATCAGAGCGACGCTGCCTGCGCGGAAATGGCCGCGATGGGGGAGAAGTATATGAATACTCCCATTCCCATCCTTGCGCAGGTATTTTAACCTTAATGAGATTACCTTGACTTATTTCTAAGTCTTTTTGTACTCATATTTTTGCTTATGATTTGCAGATATCCGCGCTTGCTGACCAGCCCGACCTCGGCGCGCTAAAGAAATTACTTGACGAGTGCGAAGGGGCTGGTAGCGGCGATGATGGCGCGAAGAATGCTGGCGTTGCTAGCGGCTCTGGCGTGGCCAAAGGATCCGCTCCTGACACTGTTGTGCCAGAAGACTCCATTCAAGATGAAGAACTTGACTATGGTCAGTTTGGAGATGAAGAGGAGCAGGCTGCGCCAGATGCTGAGGGCGATGATGAGGATGATGAAGAGGCTGATGTCAACGTGGAGACTTGAGAAGCCCTTCATGTTTTTTTTTTATTTTTTTATATGTAGTTTGTATCTCATCTTGTAAACTTGTAAATTTCAATGCTTTGGAATGAAATTTTGTTTTTCCCTTCTTCGCATCTTGCGCATTCCCACTCATCTCTTTATATCGCATGTTTGCTTGTTGAATATAAGATATGCTTGCACGTTGGAATAAGAACAAGGTTGTAAAGAATTTATTATACTTAACCCTTGTCATATTGTAAGTGATTTTGCCATATCTTGATTGTGTTGACACGTGTCTTGGCGCTTTCATTATTCCTCTTTTGCGCGACGTTATCGCGCGTTTATGGAATTATGAGTTTTTTAGCCTTACGCGTCAATGTGTTACTCAGATATCCATTACAACTTTATGCGCGACCTCGATCTGAGACCTTAACAACCATGTTTTGGCATTTGCTTTGCCTTAGTTGTGTTTAGGTGTTTTATGGTCAGGCTGCGCAGCATGCAGGATGGATGTTGTG
Source organism: Bidens hawaiensis (assembly GCF_021521415.1). NCBI lineage: Eukaryota > Viridiplantae > Streptophyta > Magnoliopsida > Asterales > Asteraceae > Bidens > Bidens hawaiensis. The sequence goes on from NW_027496098.1 coordinate 76,620, forward strand.
AATTGTTTGAGCTAAGGCTCACAATATTGGGCTAAGGCCCTGACGTTTTAGAGTTAAGACTCTTTAACGCGCTTGCGCATGTATGTTTTACTTCGTTTTATTTTATTTTGATGTCAATACAATGTTGTCATATTGCTCAAAATTAATAAAGGGAAGTGTGAAACATGTATGCAAAAGGTAGTAGAATTGGGCTAAGGCCCTGACGTTTTAGAGTTAAAACTCGTTAACGCGTTTGAGCTTGTAGCTCGCGCATGTATGTTTTACTTCGTTTTTATTTCGTTTTGATGTCAATACAATGTTGTCATATTGCTCAAAACTAATAAAGGGAAGTGTGAAGCATGTATGCAAAAGGTAGTAGAATCCACATTAAGAGAAGATAGCGCGTATCATTATTCATAATGGCTTAAGAAGCCTTGATTACAAACTTGATATTTTTTACATGAAACATTTTCTAAGCTGTGCTGCGTTCCATGCGCGCGGGATCTTCTTTCCATTCAAATCTTTTAAAGCATATGCGCCCTTCCCCAATTTTTCTGAGATTTGATATGGTCCCTCCCAATTGGGTGACATTTTTCCTGGGGGTATCGCGCGGCTAGCTTCATTGTTTCGAAGGACAAAATCGTTTTTCTTGAAGTGGCATTCTTTCACGCGCTGGTTGTAATATTTTTCCAGTTTTTTCTTGTATTTGGCTTCACTAATGATAGCCGCCTCTCTGCGCCCTTCAAGTAAGTTGAGATCCAACCTTCTTTCGCGCTCGTTATCAATCTTGCTCATCATGAGCACTCAATGGGATGGGCATCCAACTTCTGCTGGAATCATTGCCTCTGTTCCATAGGTTAGGCTGAACGGGGATTCGCCATTGCTGGTTTTGCTTAATGTCCTGTGTGCCCACAGGACATTAGGTAGCTCTTCAACCCAAGAATGGGATTCTCCCTCCAACCTTTTCTTCAGCCCATTTAACAAACTTTGATTCGCGCGTTCCACTTGTCCATTCCCCTGGGGGTGATAAACTGAAGTGAAAATTTGGTTGATGCGCAATTCCTTGAGCCAGCTGGATATCTTCTTGTCAGTGAATTGTTTGCCGTTATCGCTCACAATTTCCATGGGCAAGCCAAAACGGCATATGATGTGGCTCCAGATAAACTGCTTCATCGCTTCAGCTGTGATTTTTGCTAGTGGCTTGGCTTCAACCCATTTTGTGAAATAGTCTACTGCCACTACCAAAAATTTTACTCGCCCAGGCGCTTGCGGTAGGGGACCCACAATGTCGATTGCCCATTTATGGAAAGGCCATGCGGAGGTCACCGGAATCAAGTTGTTCTTTGGCCGCATGGTGTTTGGCGCATAGCTCTGACATGCTTTGCACTTTTGGATCTCTTTTAAAGCGTCCAAGTACATGCCTGGCCAATAGTAGCCTGCGCTCATTGCCTTGGCAACCACCATGCGCGGGCCAGCATGAATTCCACAGATTCCTTCGTGTATCTCTCTGATCACATAGCTTGCTTCCTCAGCATCTAGGCACTTCATGAGCGGCCCAAGATAAGAGCGTCGATACAATGTACCATCAAGCAGTTCATAGTTCTGCGCCTTATGTCTTATCTTCCTCGCTTGCGCGCGATCATCTGGTACCTTTCCCTCCTTCAAGAATTCCGTTATTGGAGTTATCCATGATGAAGGGGTTGTATGAGTTACCAGGACAGACTTCGCTACCACCGACGGGTTGCTCATTACTTCTACCCTGACATCTTTGCCAAAGTGATCAAAACTGGTTGATGCCATCTTACTCAGCGCGTCTGCAGATTTGTTTTCACTGCGCGGAATATGAATGATTCTGAAGCAGTCAAATTGCTCGATGAGCTTTTTCGCCTGCTCTAGATATAGAGGCATGGTGTTCTCCTTGGCATCATAAAGGCCATTGACCTGTGCTGCTACCAAGTATGAATCAACATGGGCCTCTAGCTTTTTAACCCCGAATTTGTGCGCGATGCGCAGGCCAGCCAGCAGGGCTTCATACTCAGCCTCATTGTTGGTGCTTTTGAAGTCCAACCTGATGGCGTAAGTATATTCATGATTCTCTGGATCCACCAGTTTTAGGCCTGCGCCGGACCCTTCGTTGTTTGAAGCTCCGTCAGTGAACAATCTCCAAACATTTTCTTTATCACTGGCTCGCGGAGGGTCTACCTCGCGCTGAGCCTCTTCAATTTTTCCTTCGGGGACCTCGGCAATGAAATCAGCCAAGATTTGTCCCTTTATTGCTGGACGGGGCTTATAGGCGATCGTGTGCTCGCCTAATTCCCGCGCCCACTTTGTCAGCCTTCCCGAGAGCGCGGGGCGCCGTAAAACTTGCTGGATGTTGTAACCAGTCAGAACTTCAATGGGATGACCATTGAAATATCTATGAAGCTTGCGCGACGCGTGTGTTAGTGATAAAACTAACTTTTCCATGATGGAGTAGCGCGTCTCAGGATCTGTCAGCACCCGACTCACATAGTATATTGGCGTTTGGATTCCCTTGCGATCCACCAATAATACTGCGCCGATGGCGCGCTCTCCTGCTGATAGGTACAATGTCAAAGTTTCACCAGGAAGTGGAGCTGTGAGCGCGGGCAGATTTATCAAACATTCTTTAATCTCACTGAAAGCTTGTTCGGCCTCAGGAGTCCATTTGAACTGGCTTTTCTTTAAGCAGTTTCTCAATGTATTGACAAATGGGGTAGATTTGCTTGCATGGTTCGCTAGGAACCTGTTGATTGATACCAATCTACCATTCAGCTTCTGAACTTCTTTTATGGTGGATGGCGAGGGCATGTCAAGGATGGCCTCCACCTTCTCAGGGTTCACCTTGAAACCATCCTTGGTGACCATTACACCTAGAAATTTTCCCTCTAGTACGCCGAAAGTGCACTTGCTCGGATTGAGCTTCATGTTAACTTCCTTTAGGCGGCCAAGGGTTTCTTCGATGTCTTTGAGCATTTGCTTTTCCTCCCTGCTCTTGATCACCAGATCATCCACATAGACTTCTAGGTTTCTCCCGATTTGCTCGCTGAAAACGGCATCCATAAGTCTTTGGTATGTGGCGCCCGCATTCTTCAAACAAAAGGGCATTTTTGTGTAACAAAAAACACCCTTGTCGGTTCTGAAGGCGGTCTTGTCCTCATCTTGTGGTGCCATTTGAATCTGGTGATAGCCTTTGTAGGCATCCAGGAAACATTTTAGATTGAATGGCGCCACGGAGTCCACCTTTGCGTCGATGTTTGGGAGTGGGTAACAATCCTTTGGGCACGCTTTGTTGAGGTCCTTGAAGTCAATGCACATCCTCCACGACCCGTTACTTTTCTTTACCATCACAGGATTGGCTACCCACGTCTGGTATCGTATCGGGCGGATGATGTTTGCGCGCAGTAGATCCTCAACCTGCTCATTCATGGCCCTCGCCTTTTCATCCCCCATGACTCTCTTCTTTTGAGCAATTGGCTCTACAGACTTGAAGGTGTTGAGAGAATGTTGTGCCAGGTCTCGCGGAACCCCAGTCATATCAGAGTGTTGCCACGCGAAAACCGACATATATGCTGTGAGCAATCTTTTCATTCTCACCCTCGTGTCGTCTGATATCGTAGCGCCAATTGTGATTTTTTGCTCCGGGAATTTCGGGTTGAGAATCCATTCCTCTGGCGCGTTTTCTGCCATTGGAACTTTCATTCTCCCCTCCCGCGGAGTACTTGTCACTGCGCACAAATGATCTCGGTATACAAAAGTTACACCTGTTGGTGTTGGGAACCCCGACGCGCCGTGCGCTGGCGACGGTATGGCGTTGAATTGTGCAATCGTTCCCCTACCCAAGATCATATTGTGGCAAGAAGTGGTGGGCAAGACCAAGAAGTTAACAACTTCAGCTCGCTTGTGTTTCTCATCCCCCATAGTTAGCTCAAATTGTATTTGACCTAGGGGATGAATGATTTCATTTGAAACACCAGAGATTGGTGCGTTCACAATTTCAAGCCTTGCTTGGTCTGCCGGGTCAAGTTTTCTGAAACATTGCTCATACATGATGTCTGATTCACTGCCAGTGTCCACCAGGACTTTTGACACCTCGTAATGAGCAATGTGTGTAGTGATAACAAGAGGACTGCTGATGGAAGGGCCTCCCCTGATTCTTGGGAAGATTACTTGTTGCTCGAATCTCCTTGGATTTGCGCGCTTCTTTTTCTTGATGTCTGCCCTTGCCTTCCTCCCTCGGCTACACAGATTCTTTTGTACTTTTTGCTGGCTGAGGCTCCTGATTGTTCATCGTCTGGTCTTGAGTTTTTCACCAGGTGAGCCAGCTTGCCTGATTTCACGTCCTTTTCAATTGCATCCTTCAAGTGGTGGCATGCATCAGTGTTGTGCCCTGTGGACTTGTGAAATTCACAGTACTTGCCACTGTCTGATGGTCCCTTGTAGTGTAGTGGCTTGGGGCTTTTGAATTGGACATTCTCAGTGTTTAACACCTGTGAAGGCGTTTTAGTGAGGGGAGTCCATATTCTTGGCAGAGGTCTGCTAGGATCTCTGCCGCCTTCCCTCTTGTCACCCTCCCCGCGATTACGAACATCTTTCTGAGGCTGGGGTGAGCTTGGTTGCGCCTGCTTTTCTGCGGAAGAAAAACTGGTTGGTTGCAACCTGGACCATACAGAGTTCTGCTTGCCCCTCTTTTCTTTGCTGCGCGGTGACTCAGCTTGATGCGCTCTTTCTCTTGCCCTATCTTGGGCAATTTGTTTTTCATTCCTCGCGAAAACTCGCGATGCTTCCATTAACTTGGCCCACGTGGTGGGCATGCCATCTCTGCTTACGAGAGCTCGGCGGAGTTGATCACTGCGCGCGCCTTGTATAAAGGCCACGCGCAGTAGTTGTTCAGTGATCCCTCCGATCGCCAGAGACTCCTGATTGAAACGAGTGATGTAGTCTTCAATCGTTTCATCATTCCTGCGCACGCAGTGCATGATGTCATCAGGGTCGCGCGTGTGTCTGCGCTGCTGTACGAAGTGGGCTTGGTATTTTTCCAATAGTTCCTCGAAACCATCAATTTGTCCAGTCGGCAAGCTCTCGAACCAGACACGCGCCGCGCCCGTGAGGCAGCGAGCAAACATGTGACACCATGTTGGCATCGTCCAGCTTTCTAGGTTTCCCGTGTTGTAAAAACCTTGCAAGAAATCATCTGGATCTGTTGTGCCGTCATATTTACCCAAACCACTTGGCATCTTGGTTTTGTGCTGGATGGGAGCCTTCGCGATGCGCTCAGTGAACTTTGAATGTTTCACCAAGATGGCTGGTCTATACGGTGTGGTCACGTCCACTTGCCCTCTAACTGGTGGGCTGTACGGCATGTGTAGATCCAGATCGGCTCTGGCTCCTGGCGCCATGTTCACAGGTGCGCGGAGCTGTGAGCCTCCTGCATGAGTATCTCGCGTCTTCCTCATGCTATGCACTTCTTCATCACTGAACTCAGTGTGTGCAGTGTGAACAGAATGTCCTTCTTCCGGCGCGCGCGGCCTTTTTGTTCCATGAACAGTTTGCTTATCAAGCGCTTGCCGTTGTGTTAAGTCGGCTAGCTTTTTCTGCTTGACCATCTCATTGTACTTGTCCATTAAACGCCGCTGCTCATTTATGAGCCATTCTTTAGGATCATTTGTTTCATCTTCTGGACCCATTGGTCCTTTTTGTTTCGCGCCGGCAAGATTTTGTAACGTAAGATCGTCTGGAGGAGTTTCAGTCTGGCCGTGAGGAGTTGTAATGAAGGGACGGTTACTGGTGGTGCGCGTAGAATCACGCGGCGCCCTCAGAAACTGTTGTCCCTCATTAACATCCTCACGTTCAATATCCTCCAGAACTTGATCAACGTTATGAACGCCAGAAACCATGGTGATTTTTTTATGTATAGTTATGATGATATCTGATTGCCGTTGTAACAGTGGATGGCGCCAATGAAGAAGCGTGGATCGTCTCACTGGTAGACGATCTACTTTCCTCGGGTGTGATTATGCAATTTCACCGATGGTTTCTCTTGGATTTGATGGATCTGGGTTCTTCCACCTACAAAACGAACAACACCGTCAACTTACCCCTCAGAAAGGGACAGAGGGTCCTCTTTGGGGTAACCCTCCGGTGTGAGAATAAGTATTTGTGGGAGAAGATAATAATATGTGAGTAAGGAAATCTGAAGAGTATTGCTTAATAGCTGAATACTCTGTAGTTTCCTGTGATTGAGAGTGTTACTGAATGTAACTGTCTGTGAGTGAATGTAATTGAATATGCTTGAATGTGAATGAATGTGTTATGATTGAATGTCTCTCCTTGTGGAGTTGATGCTGTATTTATAGTGCTAGGGTTTCCACTGATTGGGCTCAGCCTTGTTGGCCTCCTCCAATCGCTTTGCGCCACGTGTCCTCTGGGACACCTGGTGCTTTCTCATTGGTTGTAATCACGTGGTAGCACATGTGTCATGCTGAGTTGTCCACCTTTCATTTGGCAGCTGTCAACATCAGTATATTCTTATTCCTTAAAAAGATACATTCTGGAAGGTTGTCTGACGTGCACAATCAAGGTTGCCATAATCCTGATTTGGATAAGGACGAGGTTGATTATGTGCATGTGTGATATGCGCCAATCCTGAGGATGCGCGAGGTCTTCTCTTTATTCTCACGCGCAGATGTTTCATGCGCAGATGTGATATGCGCCGCGCGCTGATGCGCCACGCGCATATGTGATATGCGTGAGCATATGTGTGCCTGGGCATATGATGCCTGAGCATGTGTGGTGCCTGGGCATATGATGCCTGAGCATGTGTGGTGCCTGGGCATATGATGCCTGAGCATATGTGATATGCGCCATGCGCGTAGGTTTTGGCTTAGTGCCTTCATAATGTCTTGATTTCACGCTTCTTGTCTTTATCTTGTGGGTTGACCCGCCTCGCTCGGTGTTGAGGCGGGTACATACCTCTTCACTACTTTTTTTTAGTATTATATGTTAGAGATGAAATATAAATTGAATAAACTCGTAAAGTAAAAATGAATTGGATTAATAATTACCGCCTTTCTTGGCTGCACAAAACAAAACTTCGTCGATTAAATGCTGAAATGGACCGCCTTCTGGGGGCCACTGTAAAAAGAGATCGACTTCAGAAACAGCCTCCTCATTAGTGAAATATTGATAAAGTCCGCACAAAAATAATATTAGGAATATGTGTCTCGGTCCTAATCGACGATGGTAAAGACTCGGGATACAGTTGATGTATGTTGAATTTTCTACATAATCAATCCGAAACATCTCTATAAGTGCATCTTTTCATTATTATTCTCTCCTTCAACCAAAGCTTCTTCAGACTCACTAAGAAAAGGATAAATTGTTAACTTAAATATAAAGTTTGAGGTGTAAATTTTGTATTAAAATCAAAGGTTACATGAATCAACAAATTATGTTTATCATATTTTTTAAACTTAGGGCTCTTTGAATTGAGATTAGTATGTCTATATTTGGAATTTAATTTTAGTTTGTGGGTTTTACTATGTTTGTATGAGCTGTTGTTGTGGGTTTCTTTTGCAGTCACGTGCATCTAATAAATATGTAGTATGTAACGCTTTTAACATGTCTGATGTTTATCGTTTTTTTTTGTTATTGTATGCGGTTTCATTATGTTTCGTATATAATTTTAAAATCATTTAGTTTTATAGTATTAACGACAAATGTACTTGATGTTGACTTATAAAATTGATTCCATAATAATATTTTAGTATTTATTTTGATTATTTGATTTTATTTAATTTTTAGTTTAGTATTTATTTTGATTATTTGATTTTATTTAATTTTTAGTACCAAAGTTTGTTTATATTAATACATAACTATTAGTTCGTTTGTCATTCCTCTATAAATTTTCTTGTTTGTGTGAAAATATTTGTCCGGTTCCTTAATTATTTAGGTTGATTATAATTTTATTATTTGTACAAAGTTTTTTAACTAAATTAAAAATTATTTAATTGTGTATTAGATACGTTTTTCGTGCCATTCGTTTAACTTTAAACATATTTATTTCTTAAACGGACAGACATCAACACAAATATCTGTTCGTTAAGTTTTTGTGTGAGATCATTCACAAACATAAATTAACATCATTGTACAAAGAAGAATGAATTTAAAAAAAATGTAAACGAACACAAAGAAACATAAACGAACCCACTTAAATGATCACAAACGAACAAATATAAAACATTAATTAGATAAATCATCCACAATTTATTCAAAAATGAACATAAATGAACAAACAAAACATGTGTTCATGTTCGTCATAATGACCGAACATAAACAAACATCCCATCAAATGAAACACAAACATTTCACTAAAAGTTGGGTTCATTTACGGGCATAAATTCATACATCATACATTTATACTGTACAACATACCAAACTTTTAACAGTGTGTACACAGTAAGATCCAAACCCAGATCAGCATACGCCCATTAGCATTGATAATTTTAGTCTCTTTGTTAATATAAAATAGATACAATCATACAAAAGTATCAAGATTTGAAGCATAAATCAACTTCCCTTTATTTCAAAAAGGTAGCCCTACAATAATATATATCCGTTTTTATTATCTTGTCTACGCTACAAAAAGTATTGGTCGAAATACAATTAAACGCCAAACATGTCACAACATTTTTATTAAATTAACAAAAAAGGATTTCATAACATAAATAATACCTGGTTTTCCGTAATTTCACGTTAGATTCCAACTCTTACACCGACTTCTCAAAAAGTTTTAACCTCTCTTTGATCGTAACGGTTACTGGTTTCACACACCTACTTTTACAATTGGCAAAAAATGTTAATAAAAAATACTTATATAGTCTTTAATTAAGTTTATGCTAATTAAAGAAAAACAAACTTGTTGTTTTCAAAGCACCAAGCCAGTCATCACTTTCTAGCAAGTTCGAAACTTTAAAGTGTGATCTGAATATGTAATAATAAGCTCTTTAGATATAAAATAGCATAATGCCAACGCGCTATTTATAAAACTTACATATACTAAATAATTTGGCCTAAAAATTCACATTAGATCTCTAAATAATACATATAAAGTTTACGGGACATGAAGCTGAAATCTCTTGGCTACGGCCCAAGCTTCATGTGTTTCTAGCAGTTGCTTCTTATTAAATTAATATTAGTGTTCAAACTAAGCTCAAGATACAATGTGTTAAGAAAAGAATACCTAAGACTACTCACTATCAGGACCATTTGCCTCAACGGGTTGCAATATTTTACTAAAGGACAAAAGTTGTTGTCATTTAAAAAATGTTAAATAAAAATAAAAGTCACAACCCGATCGCATCATCAACTAACGATTGCAACCAAATTGTAATATTATTTTAATATATCTTGTCATCATGCTAATAATATTTGTTTCTTTTTCTATTATTTTAAAACCTTTTATTTAATTTTTATTTAATATTGTTAGTTGTTCCTACTTTACTTTATTATTTTTTTTCCTTTTAATTATTTACTTTTCATTAATGTTTTTATTAGTTTTTTATTAGTAAATTATTTTTTATTTAAAATGTTATCCTACCATGCCAAATGTCAATTTTTTATTTGTTTGATAGATTTTTTTATAACTTTAGTTATCCAAAAATATCTAACATTTAACTTATCCTTATCCAAAAAAATATAATAAAAAGTTAAAAAATTTATGAGTTTTTTCTATATATATAGTGTTGGGTATAGATAAAATTTCACATCCAAATCTAATTTTCTATCCCTCTTTTATATTTCATACACTCAAAACAATGGATCTGTTTCCAAATTCATATACGGATCTAGGCAATTCTGAGAATTATCATAATAATCAATACTATGAAAATTCTTCGTTTTTTCAAATCCAAGTCAACTTCCTTTCACTCAAAATCCTCAAACATCACAAAATACTGAAAAACAAACAAAAACCGCTAAATGGGAGGCTGCTGAAGATGTTGCTTTAATGTCGGCATACTGTATTGCTAGTGTAGATAGCATTCACGGAAAAAACAAGAAGAAACCATCACTATGGGCAGAAGTAAAGAAAATGTATGATGTCGCTCAAGCAGAAAATCCAGAACAGCTTGGTGAAAGAAATGTTGATCAAATGAAAGGTCGTTTTAGTCGACTTAATGAAACAGCTGGGAAATGGGTTGCTGCGTACCGAGAAGCATATCGCCGAGCAACAAGTGGAACGTCACAAAAAGATATCGAGAGTGATGCTCATAAGATATATGAGCAAAGTGGGAAAAAGTTTAACGACTACATTGTTTACAATGAAGTTATGTGTAAGTACCCAAAATGGGCTTTAGAGTTACCTCGTGGCACAACACGTCACCGTCCTGAAAGTGAAGCGGGTGATGAGGAAAGTGATGGTAGTACGAAAAGAACAATGACTTTAGAAGAAGGGGATTATTATGTGAATTCCAACCAAGAATCGCCAGTTAGTGGTGGTTCATTGATTCAACGTCCAATGGGCAGAGATGAAGCCAAAAAAAAGAAAGGAAATGGTAAGGTTTCCAATGAAATTGTTGAAGAGCTTCGTGGAATGAGGCTTACTCAAGCTAGTACATGTGATTTGTTGCAAAAAAAACTCGAGTTTGAGAAACATAAGGAACAACTTAGGATTGAGAAGGAACAAAGAAAGGAACAAAGGAAGGATGAAAGAGAGCAAAAGAAAATGGACCTTCATTTGCTTCAGGCATTGTTACAGAGGGAGCATCTGTCGGTTGAAGAGGATCAAATCAAACGTTCTCTATTGTCGAAGTATTATGGAAACTGAATCTAGTTTATTGTGTCTTTCATTTCGTTTTTAATGCATTTGTAAGATATTGAATTTCTACTTCACTTGTAATGCAATTATGTTTCTGTATGTGCAATATTGTCTTGTAATTTAACCCTATCTTCGTTTCCAGTTGTCAAATTCTTGTTGGATTGTTGAGATTTCTTTAGATAAAAATCTAACGTTATCTCTATTTACTGTCATAAATTTATGTATTTTCAAGATTATCTAGTAAATTTGACTTATCTTCATTTTCCAAATGTCAAATTCTTATTGGATCGTTGGATTTCTTAGATAAAAATCTAACATTATCTCTATTTAATATTATAAATTTATATATTTCTAAAATAATATAGTAAATTTGAGTTATCTTCTTTTTCCATTTGTCAAATTCTGATTGGATTGTGAGATTTTCTTTAGATAAAAAATCTAACATTATCTAACATTATTTTCATGTATAAATAAAGTTCGTTGAGTTGCTTTCATATCCTAAAAATGTCTAGTAGTGAAAACTCATCTGAGAGTTCTGATTCATTGAGTTCAAGTGAGTGTAATGAGTGGGAAGAACAACTTTTTCAAGTAGATCTACAACTTAATGCTATCATGTGTGAATTACTCTTAAATATGCCTATGCCTGGCACATCAAGAAGGAGGTATTGTGATCGAGAACGTGAGAAAGGTGAAGCACGTTTGATGGAAGATTACTTTGTTTAAAACCCAACATATGATCAAGCAACTTTTCGACGTAGATTTCGCATGCGAAAATCACTTTTCCTTCGCATTGTGGAAGCTATTACAGCCAATGACATATATTTCCAACAAAGGCGAGATGCCACAGGTAGGAAAGGTCTTTCACCATTGCAAAAATGTACTGGAGCTATGCGGGTGTTAGCGTATGGGACGTCAGCAGATGCGGATGATGAATATTTGAGAATGAGTGCTACATCAACAAGGAATGCTCTTACAAAGTTCGTAGAAGGAGTTATTGCATGCTTTAGTCAAGAGTACCTTCGAAGGCCCAATGATGATGACTTAGCAAGACTACTCCACGTTGGGGAAGAACGTGGGTTTCCCGGAATGGTAGGCAGCATTGATTGTATGCACTGGGAATGGAAAAATTGTCCCACAGCTTGGGCTGGGGAATATACGGGTAGAAGCGGTAAACCAACAATAATTTTAGAAGCTGTTGCATCATATGACTTATGGATATGGCATGCGTTCTTTGGAACACCAGGTACGTGCAATGACATTAACGTCCTTCACCGATCTCATCTTTTTAATGACATATTGTCAGGTCGTGCACCAAATGTTAGTTACATCGTGAATGGACGAGAACATAATAGGGCATACTATCTCACTGATGGCATATACCCTTCATGGGCTGCCTTTGTCAAGTCCATTACTTCTCCACAGCTTCGAAAACATAAGTTGTTCGCTAAACATCAAGAGGCTGCTAGAAAAGATGTTGAACGAGTTCTACAAGCTCGCTTTGCATTTCTTCGACACCCATGTCTTGTGTGGGACAAGGAAATGATGGGTAAAAAATTATGATTGCGTGTATAATACTTCATAATATGATCGTTGAGGATGAACGAGACACATACATTCACTATTATGATCCATCCGAGTTTCTAGGTGACAAGCCTACCAATCGGCGACGAAGAACATCTGCTGAAGATGATGATCAACCTTTTCAATACTCTACTGAACGAATTGCAAGCCTATCAAGTTATATGACCAATAGAGCACAACTTCGCAATAGAGAAGCTCATGTTGCTCTAAAAACGATCTAATTGAGCATATATGGCAAAAGTTTTCTAGTGATGAATAATTAAATGGAAAAAGTTTTTTTTAGTGATGAATAATTAAATAGTCTGTATGTTATGTATGTGTCATTATGTTTAATATAGTTGATTATGTTTAGTATTATGTGTTTTTACATTTTAAAATTTTATTGTAATTTTTTATTTATATAATATGTATTTTTATTTATATTAAATATAAATAGTAAATTAGTTTCTAAAATTTTTATTTTTAAACGTATTTATTTTTTAATATAATAAATAATAGTGATAAATCTTATTTAGTTAATAAAATATTAGGTTAGGTTGGGTTGTGAATGTGAGTGAAATTTTAGATTGGGTTGAGTTGTGTAGGTGAAAGAGAGAGAAATTAGTTTTTAATTGAAAGGTTGGGTTGGGTTGGGTTGTGACAGTGGGTAATCTAACAAACCTAAAACGGTGGTTCGACAAATCAGGAGAAACCTAGGGCCTACAAATCACAAATCAAAACCGTAAAAATTTAAGTTTTTGAAATAACAAATTTAAATAAAAAAGGCGAAATTTAGAAATTCAATTTCATGATCATCAATGCTAATCGATATTGACTTTAATACTATAGTCTAAAACCAAAAAACACAATTTTAAAAAGTAAAAAAATATCATTGATCCAGAAATAAAGGAAGCAACCACATCACGACACATAACATTTTTGTGTTTTCGTTTATATATATATATATTATATAGAAGATTATAGATTGGAACGGTGATATCCCACATTCCTTGATCTATTTTTATGGCATATTCTTATAGCCATCTCTTACAATATTTATTATGATCGTTGAATTGCCAACCATGCCCGAGTTATCAATTGTTAACCTCAAAAGCAACAATAACTTATGACATTTACCACTAACAAAATTAGGGACGCCAACGCGTCAAGCTTAGGTAATCGCAACCTGATATCTGATTAAAAAATCTTCTCCCAAACCCGGCTCAAAATCCATTGGGTATCGAGTATACTTGTTAGTTTGTTAAAAATATTCGTCGGGTATACTTGACCCAAAACTCGTCAGGTATGTGCCGAGTGTATATAAAAACGATAATTAAAATAAAAACAAAAGAAAATAAATCATGTCGGGTATAAATATTTAAAATAAGTATTATACATATACATCAAAATATATATAAAAGAAAGAAAACCATGTCGGATGTACAATCGGGGTAAACGAGTGTATCACCGTATCTCATATCCGTCACATACCCACTAAAAATTTTAAAAAGTCATCCCATACTCGATTCGACCCATGCACATCCCAAATGCTTCGAGTTTTGGTTTTGCCCACTGGATTCAGGTTTCATTCCCTCCTGTAAATAGTTTTTGATAGGACTATACCGATTTTGTTATCAATCTCTACTCTCCATAATTCTTTCTAGCATGCTTAACCATTGACCCACTTTAAAAAATAAGCTCCAAGACCCACATGTTGGCAAAAAAAAAATAAAAATAAAATCAATAATAATAAATAAATACACATGATTGTTTTAATTAGAAAATTCACCATAACTTCTCTCTTATTTCCATCTTTTTTTTTCTTTTTTTTTTGACAGAACGACTTTCACACAAATAGCTTGTGACAAAACAAAAATGAGATAACTAAGTTGAAATGTAGTTTTTAATTTTTTTAATAATTTTATTTTCATTTTAAGTAAAGAATCTTTTAGGCAAAACAAAGCCACCAAAGATAGATGACGAGCCAAAGATAACTTTGTTTCAGATCAATTCAAAAAAAAAATCATTAAAATATGAGCAACTTAGAGTTTTCCACCATATCACGCAACTCGTTTATTCAAATTAATCAATGTAAACAATATATAGACTCACACCTTACCATCTACCACTTTCAATTTTTCAAGATCTATTGGTTTAAATTAAGAACACTAAACCTTATGATCTAGCTCAAAAACAGGCTATCTTGGTGTATTTCATCTTGTTGAAAGATATAACACGTTATATAAAATGATACTAATTAAATTTAATGTTGTATGTGTGAGGTATTGTCTGGAACTCCGGATAATTCAAGTTGCTGGGCTGGAGTCAAGTGGATGCATGCTAGTGGGGTTGTAGCAGATAAAGGGTTGTTGCTGTTTGGGCTTGTTTCTTGTTCTTGTTGTTCAAGATTCGTTTGCTCTAGGGCTGTTCACGAGCCTAACCAAACCAAGCGAAAGCTTGCTCGTTGCTTGGCTCGTTTATAACCGAACCGAACGGCTGAAATTCGAATCGAGCGAAAACCGAAACGAGTCAAAATCGAATCGAACATTTTTCGATAAAAAATCAAGCGATTTCGAGCATTATTTGTTTCTTTTTCACTTTAAAATTTTCAATAAGAAACACGTTTAAAGGTTGCAAATTATATATTTTATAAATACATTAGTAGTTTTAGACAAACGTATAATAGATTGTAAATTTTTATTAAAAGTAAGTTTGAAGTAAGATAAAATGATCATGTAAGCACATTTATAGTATTTTTAAAAAACTTAAAAGGAACAAATAAAACTATAAAATTGACGAAACAGGAAAAACTTAAAGGGTTTCAAAGATTGTACGCTCATATTTATATGTTATAAATATATATTATAATGGTTATCAATACCTAATATAAATTAGACTTATTGTCCAAGTTATCTTTTCTTATATATCCATCTCATTATACCTTATTGTAGTACACATCTTATTATTCTCTTTATATTTGTATCTCTTATTGTTTGTCTATTAGACTTATATCACAACACGTTATCAACACGAAGTGCTTTTATCGTTCTCATGCCAACATTCAATCAAACTGTTGTATGAACCACCGTTACTCATTGACAAAGGTAATTTTAATTTTGTTTTGAACTTTGTTGGTTTTGGGTATGAAAGTCCGACGAGTTTCATCTTAAAAGTTCAAACCTATTTTTAATGAGATATATGAATTCTAATATTCTGATAATCTTATCTAGTTACCAAGTTTATCATAGTAAAGTATATATCTGAGGGTCGGCGTTGTGGTGATAATAGATATCCTTACAAGATATATATATTACTTTTTAATTTAATATAATATGTAATATAAATTTTCAAAATATGTTACAATATAGACCGATAAATTACATGAATGGGAGATATTGTCCATCACATCTGTCATATAGATTTTTTGTAAAACATGAATATATCTTTACCACAATCAAGTTCATTCACAAAGTTATCAATATTTATTTATATAGTACGTGTTCTTATAAAGTAATTTATATCTCTCTTTGAAAAGAAAAAAAAAGGCATACATATATACTAAATCGTTAAATTCATATACATATCAAAGGTTGAGTTATAATAAGATTAGTTTTCCTAAGAAGAATAGAAAATAATCTTGTCCATTTATTTTAAAATTGAATAGTTGAGATTAGATTAGAGAGACTATAAAGTGTAAAACAAGGGTAAGGGCATAATAGGGATAACACATATGTTGACTTTCTCTCTCCACATGCAAGACACATGTCAAATACCCCCATCATTTTAAAACGCTCATAACTTTTTATACGATATTTTTTTTCTCAAAACAATTTCACCATAATAACGAGTGTTTTTTATCTTTTATATGAGTACCATATTGCTATATAAAAATAAAAAAAAATTTCGTGGGTTTTTTTACAAAGTGTGTTTTATCAAAATTGTGTTTTTCATTGTGTTTTTATTTTCATAGTGTTTATTCCATTGTGTTTTTTACATTGTGTTTTTTTCATTGTGTTTTTCATAGTGTTTTATTTTCCGACGAAATTTGCGAAGACTTTTCCGGTAAGGTGGTGGCGGTTGGTGGCGGTGGGCGGTGGTGGTTGTAGGAGATAAGTGAAAATTTAAGTGGTTTTTAATTAAGTGTGTTTTAATTAAGTGGGTTTTTGAAACTAAATAAAGTGAGTTTTCAATATTAAGGTATTAGACAAAAATACCCTCATTCCTAGCCTTCTTAGGATAATCAAACTTCTTATTTGATCTTTTCTCTGAGTTATAATAAGAAGATTAGTTTTTGTAGGAATGATATGAAATAATCTTGTCCATTCATTTTAAACTTGAATGGTTGAGATTAGATTAAAGAAATCATCAAATGTAAAACAAGGATAATGACATAATAGGGATAACACATTTGTTGACTTTCTCTCTCAACATGCAAGGCACATGTCAAATCCCCCCATCATTTTAAAACGTCCATAACTTTTTTATACGATATTTTAAAAAAAAAAAAAAAATTCACCTTAATAACGAGTGTTTTTTTATCTTTTATATGAGTACCATATTGCAATATAAAAATAAAAAAAATCGTGGGTTTATACAATGTGTGTTTTACCAAAATTGTGTTTTACAAAATTGTGTTATACAAGTGTGTTTTATTTTTTCATAGTGTTTTTTGCATTGTGTTTTATACATTGTGTAATTTAATTGTGTTTTTGTCATTGTGTTTTATTTTCGTAGTGTTTTTTCCGTTGTGTTTTTTTCATTGTGTTTTTCCATAATGTTTTCCATTGTGTTTTATTTTACGACGAAATTTCCGAATACTTTTCCGGCAAGGTGGTGGCGGTGGATGGCGGTAGGCGGTGGTGGTTGTAGGAGATGAGTGAAAATTTAAGTGGGTTTTTGAAATTAAATTAAGTGGGTTTTTAATATTAAGGTAGTACTCACTAAAATACTCTCCTTATTAGCCTTCTTAGGAAAAACAAACATCTTATTTGAACCTTTCTCTATATCAATATATAAACTTAAAATTTAGTTGGTATTTTCCTAATGTTACGATTTTGTGGGATGAAAATTTAACAGTTGTATACTATAAAATCTTTGAAAAAAATGAGATTTATTTTATGATTAAAGTGTCCACTTAATCTTTAATCGTTTTGAAATCAATATTTAAAAAAAAAAACAATTCGATGATATTGCTATTCAACTCCAGTTCCCTATCACAAACATATGTATATTTACTGCTACACGTATGATTTAAACACTAATCTCGGTTTTAAAACATGATGTGATTTACTATAATATATAATACATATTTAAAGAAAATTTGATTGAATTATGCATGTATATACTTGTGAAACTGAATAGTTTCTTTTACAACATTAAGAAAGAATATCATCAAGATACAATTATGATTTTATTTATAAAATTAGCCAAGTTTAAGATTATATAAAATATTATCTATCTACCTATATAATAAAAGAGTGGATTTCTACAAATTTCTCTTTTACATTTAACCATATGTCTTCTAAGTGTCACATGGCATTTCCTAATTTTTTATTTCATTAATTTTAATTCTTTTCAAAATTTTTACCCATATAATAAAAGGAGTGAATTTTCACCAATTTCTCTTTTATATTTAACCAAATTTCTTCAAAGTGTGACATGACATTTTCTAATTTTTTATTTCATTATTTTTTTTCAAAATCTCTACCTATATAATAAAAGAGTGGATTTTTATCAAATTTTCTTTTATATATAACCAAATGTTTTCAAAGTGTCACATGACATTTTCTAAATATTTATTTCATTAATTTTATTTCTTTTCAAAATCTAATGATTTGAATCATACACTAATATTTGTTTCTTTAGAAATTAGCTTTTTCTAATTTTTTATTTCATTAATTTTGGTTCATGTCAAAATGAGCCGTTTTAAAAAATACATCTATTTGGGTCGGGCCAATATGGTTTCTTAGAAAAATGAGTTCCGGTTAAAATGAATCGGTTTAAAACAAGTTATTTTAATAAAATACATCAAATTGTTTAGGCTTAACTTTTGTGTTGACTGACCATTTAAAAATGGAATCTTGCTACTAATTTTATAAATATATTAATCTAGCCAAATATCGGATAAGTTTTTAACTCATGACATTTTCTATTTTATTTCATTAATTTTGGTTCGTGTTAAAATGGGACGTTTTAAAAAAAACATTTAATACTCTATTACATATATATAAATATATATGGCGTTTAACCAAAGTTCGGAAAAAGATCGGTTTATATGTCGATTTTAATAGAATAACGTTTATTTAATATTAATTATATTAAATTGCTAAAACCTTTTAGATCCATAAAATAATTAAAAAAAAAATAAAATCAAAACTGCCAAGGCCAGGACTCGAACCTGCGCCATTGACCGGCTCCAAGAATTAGCACACACCCAGACAGCCAACTGAGCTGGGCGTAATAGTTGGTTAAGGACCAGAACAGAAACACTATAATTAGCAGACCAGACAAACTTTTATGAGCATAAACCCTAGATTCATCAATCCGTTAATCCCGCTATATTGGTTTAAATTAATCATGGGGTTATTGATCTACACAACTAGACGAACATACTTATGTATTTAGTTACCTTTAACAACAAAGATTGACGGGTTAATTGCTCGATGACTCGTCGGTATGAAGAAGTCCAAGAATGCAATAAAGATGATCAAGAAAATATAATTAAATACGAGGGTTATGTCTGCGATGGTCTGAGGATGCCGCGTGTAGGTTTAATTGAATTATAATGATCGTTTTAATGTATAATCATAAACGGGTTTTAGACGGGTTGTAATATGAGAAATACGTATATAGTTTTATCGCGTTTTCCTAACTATTCACGTCGGTTAGGCCAAATATAGAATGGAGAGTCCGCGATTTAATTCCAAATTTTCATCGAAGCTTAAGGTGTAAGATACGTAAACGAATCACGAGTTGGATTATTGGATTATGGATACGGGTTGGATTTGGATAATAATAAAATAAGAAAATCAGATGTTGCACTTTGGCCCTTGAAGATTAGGGATGGAAGCAAACAGAGATTAAAGTTTAGTTTTTGGGTATAAATTGCATATAAATTAAAGTTAATTTATATATTAAATAAATTATAATAAAAAGTAATATTAATATAATATTAATTCGAATAACGCGATGTTTTATTACTAAAATTTCCCGAATATAGAAACGTGTCGAGTAATATAAATTTGGAAAACCCGAGTTGTTGCAGTTTCCCCCACTTTAGGAAATTTCGTCCCGAAATTAAAGGGTACTATAACAAAACCATTAGATTTTGAGGAAAAGAAAAATTTTAATATAAATTTTATAATTAATCAGAATACAAAACCTTGAATAGTTAAAACAACGCTCCAAACGAAAATCCGATAAGGACACTTATATATATGATGTACCAACGACGTATGCACCATGTCCTTATCATCTTTACATTTGTACTGTTATCCCAACTCATTTCGATTTTATATTATGACACACAATTTTACGTATCATGATTTCCGTGCGAGAGCTTCAATAATTATGCTCCGGACCATAATTATTTAGATCATTGGATGGTCCACATAACTCATCCCATCGTGTGGGTTACTATCACACCCCAATCTACGGCGGAAATGCCGGGTTCAAGTCATATGTGATAGATCATTAGCCACACACATTTGGTTCAAGTCATATGTGACCAAAGGTCGCGACACTGTATATATGATATGGCCACACACAGTTTTTAGTGGCCTTATGTGGTAATAAGTGTGGCTAAAGGGTACAGGCATTAGTTGCTGGCCATCAAGAAGCCTCTCCAATAAGTGTGACTAAACGGTAGAAAATTGCCGCATGACTATTTACTATGAGTGAGCATTGCACGTATAGAGCCACATGAATTAATGTTTCAGCCACATGAATTTTATAATAATGTGGCCAATAGGGTTGTGTTAAGCGTGCATTGTGACCTATATCGTGTGGATATAACAAAGCAATGACCACTTAAATTTAATAATAGTATGGCTAATTATATCATATAGACACGGGATATTACATTAAAAGTGGCTAAAAATGTTTACTTGCCATTCAAACACTCCTTTGTAGATTATAGTGTGGCTATTGTCTTACCGTTTGTCACATATAATGCTTTTCTTTTTTTAAAGTGTGGCTATTGTCAAACTTTTCGTCACACATAGTGAGGTATTGTGGCTAAAAATGTGAACTTCCCAGTCAAACACTCTTTTGTAGTTTGTAGTGTGGCCATTGTCTTACCATTTGTCACACATAATGCTTTTGTAATATAAAGTGTGGCTATTATCATACTTTTGTTCACACATAGATAAATGTGGCTATTTCATAAGTTTAACAAACACAATAACATAAATTCAAAACAAGTTTACATTAACAAACCTTCACTAATAAGTTATGAATTCAAAATATTTGAAACTACTACTAATTACTACCGACCTCAAACTTTCTCATAAACTCATCAAATTGTTTTTGCCTCCTTTCTTCATTTTCCTTAAGTTCTTTTTCCATTTATTCCATTCGGTTCTTCCAACTCGTTTCTTGACTACCTTTCATCTTTTTCCATTTCGGCTCTAACTTTTTGAACCTAAAATTGTTAAAATTTTAGCATCATAACTAGTAAAAGGTTAATGTGAGGCGAAACCTCAAAGCACAACGACTATCACGCACAATCACATTAGACATAATGTCTACAGAAACAAAAACTTGAATCGATGACTCGTTGGTGATAATAATCAATGAAAACCGTACTAAAAAGTCCTAACATGTATTCACACATCGTATCTTGGCAAATCAACCAAACATTCATCATACAACT
The DNA here is from genome assembly GCF_021521415.1 of Bidens hawaiensis. Classification (NCBI taxonomy): domain Eukaryota; kingdom Viridiplantae; phylum Streptophyta; class Magnoliopsida; order Asterales; family Asteraceae; genus Bidens; species Bidens hawaiensis. Next base: position 97,865 of record NW_027496098.1, read on the forward strand.
TAACTTATGATCACTTAGTTCACAAGACAGATTAAAGCATTTACAAACTGATTTTATTCACTAAGAAAAGATTAAGTATAAATTCTACAAAATTTACCCACAGTAGAATATATGAATTAGGTTTCTCAAAAAAATTTTATTGTATTTTTCTCACACATACAAAACTCACAATAATTCAACCATTACAGATATGTACCAACAGTTCAGCAGATTGCACAACAAACACTTGTTTAATGGTTCTATCAACTCATTAATCTAAATTGTGCAAGACCAATCGGATTGTCTTTAAAACTCATAATACTAACTTTCAGAACTGGAAACAACCCGTTTGGTTTTGTCATTAGGGAGTTATGGTGTCGGAAAGACATGCCAAAATATAACTCCCCGAATCAGCTTTGACTAGTGTTTTTGTAAAATCATAAAAACTATTCAAAACGTGTCCAAAAATTACAAACTTTACCTTTCTGGAAACTAGACTCATAGTGCTATATCCTAGAATCAAAAATCGTTAATCATCGTTTAACATCAAGTTACATACCAATAATGTAACATCCAACTTTTGGTTATAATAATAAAATAATTTTCGTCTATTTTATAGTGGGCCGTTATCGGTTTAGATAAATAGAATATGAGTTGGGCTTGTGTTGGTTAAATGGATATGAGTTATGGACTTGGGTTAGAATGAAAGAAGGAAAGACCATGGGCTTAAGCCCATGACCCATAAATATATAAACCATAATCACCATTTAATCATTCATTTACACATATTCCATACACCACCAAAACACACACTTAAGCTTTCTCTCTAGTTTCTTCCCTTCTCAAAACCGAAACTAAGAAGGAAACCGAGCACCGACCCGAGGTAATGATAGTATGATATTGTATGAACTCAAAACCATTAGATTTAGTCACGAAACGACGAGCCGACACTATAAACCGTTAAAGTCATGAGATCCGGGTGGAATCGGGTATAAACCGAATATAATATGAGTTTAGGGTCACCCTAGTTCAGATCTGGATCGAACGGACAAAAAACGATGAAAAACGAGTAAGATCTCGTTTTTCGGCGAAATCCCGATTTTCCGCGGCGCCGCCGGAAAAGTGGTACGAGGTTAAGAGATGTCAGAGAATGTTCTAAAATTCTCTGACCTAACCCTAATTCGTTAACGGAGGATTAACGAACTAGAGGTAATTCATCAGCTGATTCGCTAAGGAAAGAATAACGAACTAGCCCTAGTTCGTATCCTGATTCGTTATAGTAAAGATAGCGAACTAACCTCAGTTCGTTATACTCATTCGTTAAAGGAAGATAACGAACTAGAAGGTTCAATTCGTTACTGAGGGGTCATTCGCAATAGGGTTCAATTCGTCAAAGGACCAGTTCTCTATGGGGTCCAATCCGTTACATGGACCGGTTTGATTCGTTATAAAAGTAACGAATGGGTCATTCGTTATGAACCCGATAACGAACTAGAAGTTTGTGAAAGGACAGAACAGTCCCTGGACTTATAAAAGAATGGGTTAATTACAAAGAAACCCTCGAACTTTATAAGTTAGCGAATTAGAAAATAAATTAAAATCATAATGGAAAATGTGTAAAGACAGTTAATGAAAATAAAATTTTTCCAAGCCCAGCCAGGGGCTCTGCCCCTTGGATCCTGCTAGGGGCTGCCGCCCCTAGGACCTCGCTGCCAGGGGCGCTTCCCCCGGACCCCCGTTCGTTGTGAGTTATATAAAGATAGAAATGCGATTTAAGTGGCATAGTTAATTGATACATGTAAATATTATACAGTTAGCCGTGCACAGCTCAAGAAGGGAATAACTATTAACGGTGAACATAACCGTATTCAGGTGAGTTTCTAGCCCCATTCCTTGTTATGTTTTCGGGGCTGTGTGCATACTCAATGTGATTGTTAATACATTTATCCTAAGTGATAAATGTATGCCTTATGTGAATTATGTGAAAGGTATGATTTACTGCTTGTCGGTACGTGAACGATCTTCAGATATTGCACTTATGGTCAAGTTATGATTATGGATATAATGCTATGTATGATGTATGAATGGTATGTACGCATGTCATGAATGAATGTAAGAAGTAGCCAGGTATAGAATAAAAGGGACTGAGCCCTAATAATACTCAAGGTAGAAAATGGACTGAGCCCTAATAATACTCAAGGCAGAAAAGGGACCGAGCCCTATATAATCTCGAGGCAGAAAAGGGACTGAGCCCTAATAATACTCAAGGGAGAAAAAGGAACCGGACCCTAATAGTATTCGAGGCATAATAGAATAATGTAAAGTAGAATTTAGAATAAAGTGTGAAGGTAAGAATATATACTATGTACGAAGTAAGAGGATATAAAGTTTGTACGAAAGTATGAAGTTATGAATGTATGGTATGTTGTATAATTAACTAGAACCCACTCAGCGTAGCTGACTTTTAGTATGCACACAGGTGAGTAGAATGAAGCAGCTCACTTGAGGGGAACACGTGGCAAACGAATAAGAGACTGGCATCCGAAGACTCCAGACGTTTATTAACTTATGTTTAAATTTGAAAGACAATGTGTTATTAAGACAAGTTATGGATTGATATGTAATGTTTTATGAAAGTTATAATATTTCGCGTATGTTTTTATTAACTCTGACATTAGAACTATGTGAATGAGTAAATCCAACGACCAAATGTGAGGCACCGGTAACGGAGCCTTACAAATAAATAAATGAAAACGAATCTATCAGCAAACTGTTGTCATCAAACAAGTGAAATACATACCTTTTTAGCGATGAAAGACGATGTACTAAGCTTCAAATACAAGAAATAACACTTAAAATTCAAAATCCCCAAACTTGGTTCTTAGGGTTCTTCACACTCAACACGAATCCGACAAAAATCGAGATAGAATTGATGGAAACCGACACCACACGTGAATTGCTATCGCAAAAATAATTAGATTAGAGCCCGGAATCAAAGGATTTGGTTAAGAATTGAGTGAGTTAGAGAATTAATGATTGAGGATTATGGTGGGTGTAAAGAGATGAAGAAGAAGAACAATAAGAAGGAATGAAGAGAAAAAAAAAGGTAGGTTAAATATATGGTCAAATTAAATTTAAGAATGGGAGGTTAATTCAAAATTTTTTGAAGAAAAGAGGGGGGTAAATTTAATTTGAAATTTTGAGGGAAGTGAAATTAATATGAACTAAATATGAATTTAATTTATTTTTAATAATTAAAATAAAGAATTGTTAGTGTAAATATATATATATATATATATATATATATATATATATATATATATATATATATATATAACAACTAATTAAACCTTAAATAATATAAGATATTGTATTTTAAATATAAAAACATATAAAATAAATACAAGTGATATTTATAGTTGCTCTAAAAGAGTTGTATAAGAGTGTAGTAATCAGTGTTAACGCCCAATAAACCATACTTTCATTAGTGGGTCATACTAGTTCTTGATCGGTGTTAATGTCCCATTATAGCATCTATTATGTCACAGTTGCTCTAAAAGAGTTGTATAGGAGTGTCATTAGTCATGGTTAGGTGTTAACGCCTGAAACACACCATACTTTCTTTAATAGGCCTTATTTGGCCTTGATTTGTGTTAATGACCTAACATGTTATACATTCATCAATGGGCCTTGATTGGTATTAGTGGTCATTATAGCATCTATTATGTCCCCATTGCTACAAGAGGGTTGTATATGAGTGTAGTGAGCCATAGACATGTGTCAATGCCTGATAACATGTCATACTTTTATTAATGGGCCATATTGGGCCTTGATTGTTGTTAATGGCCAATAATGTCTCTATCATGTCATAGTTACGTTAACAGGTTGTATATGAGTATAGTGAGTCATAGTTGGCCTTCATACTTTGCATTAATGGGCCGTCTTGGGCCTTGATTGTTGTTAGTGACCCATCGTAGTTTCTATCATATCATAGTTGCTCTAAAAGGGTTGAATATGAGCTTAGCGATTCATAGTTTGGTTACGCCCAATAATGTGTCATACTTTCATCAATGGGCCTTATTGGACCTTGATTGTTGTTAATGGCCAGTATGGTCTCTATCATGTCATAGTTACGTTAACAGGTTGTATAGGAATGTAGTGAGTCATAGTTGGTCTCATCAAATGGCCTTATTTGGTATTAGTGGCCCATTATATCACCTATCATGTCATAGTCGCTACAAGGAGGTTGTATATGAGTGTAGTGAGCCATAGTCATGTGTCAACGCCCAATAACATGTTATACTTTTATTAATGGAACATATTGGGCCTTGATTGTTGTTAATGGCCCAATATATCTATATCATGTCATAGTAAATTTAACAGGTTGTATAGGAGTGTAGTGACTCATAGTTGGTGTTAACACCCACTAACATGTCATACTTTGCATTAATAGGCCGTCTTGGGCCTTGATTGTTGTTAGTGACCCATTGTAGTCTCTATCATATCATAGTTGCTCTAAAAGGGTTGAATATGAGTTTAGTGAGTCATAGTTTGGTTAACTCCCAATAATATGTCATACTTTCATCAATGGGCCTTATTGGACCTTAACTGGTGTTTGTGGCCCATTATAGCCTTTATCACATCATAGTTGCTCTAATAAAGTTGTATAGGAATACCATTAGTCATAATTAGATGTTAATAGCCGATAACATGTGATACTTTCATCAATAGGTCTTATTGGGCCTTGTTGGTGTTAGTGGACCATTATAGCCTTTTTCATGTCATAGTCGCTTTAATGGGCCATATTAGGGCTTGAAATTTTTTAGTGGCCTATTATGTCATGTGATATGCAACATTAGATATTTAAGGGTTATATCGGGTTATAGGGAACCATATTAGACCATAATAGACAAAAACAAGTCATACACATCCTAATGGGCCATATTGGGCATTGAAATCTCTAATGGCCCATTATGCATATAATTTTAAATTGTATCTTAAGAGGTACAACTCGCCTAACCCGTCAATATACATTAAACATAGGGGCAGCAAATGAGTTGGGTTGGGTCGAAACGGGTTAGGGTCGAAACGGGTCAGGGTTGGAACAGGTCAACTAAAAAAAATGTTGTTATGGTTCGGGTCAGAACGGGTCAGGGTCAAAAGGTTCGGGTCATAATGGGTCCGGGTCGAAACGGGTCAAGGTCGAAACGGGTCAAAACGGGTTTCAGGTCTTTTTTTTAACAAGGACAACCGAGGAAATGTTTTAGTTTTATCATTGAAGTTCATGTTCCAGTCCAGTTCGTTTCAGCACTTAACAACTCATTTTAACAGCAAACAACATGCTAAACAGCTCGTTTCAGTGATTTTTCAGTCCGTTTCAGCACTTAACAGCTCGTTTTAACAGCAAACAACATGTTAAACAGCTTGTTTCAGCAAGTTTTCAGTTCGTTTCAACACGTAACAACTCGTTTTTACAGCAAACATCATGTTAAACAGCTCGTTTCAGCGATTTTTCAGTCTGTTTATGCACTTAACAGCTCGTTTCAGCACTTAACAACTCGTTTTTACAGCAAACAACATGCTAAACAGCTCGTTTCAGCGAATTTTCAGCCCGTTTAAGCACTTAACAGCTTGTTTTAACAGAAAACAACATGTTAAATAGCTCATTTAAGTAAGTTTTCAGTTTCGTTTCAGCACGTAACAGCTCGTTTTTACAGCAAACATCATGTTAAATAACCCGTTTCAGCGATTTTTCAGTCCGTTTCAGCACTTAATAGCTCGTTTCAGCACTTAACAGCTCGTTTTTACAGCAAACAACATGTTAAACAGCTCGTTTCAGCGATTTTTCAGTCCGTTTCAGCACTTAACAGCTCTTTTTAACAGCAAACAGCATGTTAAACAGCTCATTTCAGGAATTTTTCAGTTCGTTTTAGCACGTAACAACTCATTTTTACAGCAAACATCATGTTAAACAGCTCGTTTCAGCGATTTTTCAGTCCGTTTCAGCACTTAACAGCTCATTTCAGCACTTAACAACTCGTTTCAGCACTCAACAGATCGTTTTAACGCGTTTTGACTAGTTTTGCAGCAATTCAGCAATAAAAAATCAGCAGTTCGGCTCGTTTTTGCCCATTTCAGCAGGTTACATAACCAATACTTCAAAACGTTTTGTGTTTTCAATCCAGAAAACAAGTATAGGAAAACGTTTAGTGTTTTCAAAACCAGTATGCAAGTATGTCCGTGTTTTCAATCCAAAACCTGGTGTCATGTGTAACAGAGTTTTCTCAAAATCAAATGAATGCATTTGACTCGCTAACTGTTACCTAGTACAAGTGTTTTAAGTTATGAGAGTATGTTCAACAACACATGACTCTAAGACCCACGTTTGAACTCACACACAAACACAAACTTGACCCGACGAATCGTTGCTGATAATAAGTAATGTCAACATTACCGAAAGTCCTAACATGTATCCATACATCATATCATGGCAAAGCAACCAAATATTCATCATACAACTTAACTTATAATCATTCAGTTCATAAGATAGATTTTGGCATGTACAAACTGATTATATTCACAAAGAAAAGATTAAGGATAAATTCTACAAAATTTACCACAATATGATATATGAATCAGGTTTCTCAAACAATTTTTATTATATTTTTCTTAAGTATAGAAAACTCACAATAATTCAACCTTTACAGATAGGTACTAACAGTTCAGCAAATTGCGCAACAAAAACTAGTTTAATGGTTCTATCAACTCATTAAACCAAATTGTGTAAGACCAATTGGGTTATCTTTTAAACTCATAATACTACGTTCCAGAAGTGGAACCAGCCCGTTTGGGTTTGTCATTAGGGAGTTATGGTGTCCGAAAAACGGACCAGAATATAACTCTCCAAATCAGCTTTGACATATGTTTTTGTAAAATCAGAAAAGGTACTTAATACTCATCCAAAAATTGCAAAATTTACCTTTCTGGAAACTAGACTCAGAATCCTATATCCTAAAATCAAGAATCCATCAATAATCATTGTTTAACATCGAGTTACAGACTAATCAATAAACAATAACGAATTTGTCAGCCAACTGCTCTCAACAAAACTCAAACCCTAACATGTTTATGATATCTCTAGGGTTCTAATTAATCATGTTGAAAACCCCCGTTAGATTTGATCGCATGATGGTTGATGAAGTTTGTAGCAAGAATCAAAGTGATGAAGAAGAGTAATGAGCTTCAATCGATGTTTATGGATTAGGTTTGTAATTGGGAGGAGGTGAAGGTGATGGCCACATGAAGCATAAAGTGTGGCCATTAACTAATAATAGTTACATTTGTTGTTTTGCTGTCACTATTAGTCAGGAAAAATAACTTAGGAAAATAAAGCGTTTTAGCCATATAAAACTAAACTATTCTTTGGTCACACAACCTCGTATAAGTGGCCGTATATTTTAATCGTTTTAGCCACATTACTATTATATACAATGGTTGTTCATCATATTTCGCCACATTATTAAAAATAACAAATGTGACATTAGGTCACACAACGTAATATAAGTGGCTATATCTTTTACCTTTTAGACACATCTCTTATCAATACATTAGTCATTCGTCACATTTGGCCACACTATTAAAACATGTGGGTAGTTAAATGTCATAGTTTTCCCTTAGAGTGTGGCTATACATGTGTTTTTGGTCACATGTATCAAAGACAAACAATCTATGACTGTAGGTCACATTTTGCCACACATTTTTATAATGTGGCTAGCTTATGTCACAGTTTTTCTTCAAAGTGTGGCGAAAAGTACCTGAGTATGTATAGAATGGTCAAATGAAGAAAAACATGTGTGGCTGAAACTAGTCTGGAAGGTTTCAAACGTGGTCACAGACCTTTTAGCCACACATTTAAGCCGAAGTGTGGCAAATCGCCCAGACCACATGTGTGGCTAAAATTCAATTTTCACGTAGTGGAAAACCCGAGTTGTTACACACCGTAAATGGCAAAGAGATTGATCATTTATAACAAAATATGGAGATGTAAAGTGCTAGACGTGATTGCTCAAAATGATAGCAAATTGTTCCCTCGTATTTACTATTTTGTATTAAATAAGCATAACACATGTATGATCATAAACCTGAAGTTTATGAGTCATGATTATTCAATTAGTTGACATGACCGGTTACACCACATCGAGTCAATTATGATGTGAAATGTGTTGAAACACTGAAAGATTCTTCATGATAATTAGACATACAAAGTTTTCTCTCAAGAGAATTATTATTTACCAACTAAAGTAGGGTGTGAATCCATAAATATTCTGGAAATTATAAAGGATATGAATATCCTAACATGATTAGTGTTTTAATTCGATGCATCGTCTAAATGGTTATCAAATTCACCACTTAAAGTTTGTGAGAAATTTTGGCTTAGCTAATGAGATAGCAAGCACATTATTCCATATTTGATATTTGTTTTGGTAAAAAGGAATCACTTAATGATCACTGGGAAAAGTGTTGAACATCAATCATAAAGATTATGTTCTTATGCAAATTGTTTTTTTAAAGAAGATTATTCAACGTCTATAATTGGTTGCAAAGACAACGATTACGAGAGCAAATGTTTATGTTTGTATTTGAGAACATATGATATTACATGTCTTAAAACTAATTCACATCAAGCCATAACATTTACTCCCCATTAAAGTTGTTTTTTTTTGTTAGGAACCAAATATTTCACATCTAAGGTTTTTTAGTTGTTCAATATATATTCAAAGTGATCCACCACAATGCACAAAGATGAGACCTCAAATGAAGTTGGGAATATGTATTTGGCGGGATCCTATAAGAAAATACTTAAGAGTCATTTATGAGAGATGTGTTTATGGCTCATTGGTTTTCACTTTCAATGAACTAAAATTCCCAACATCAGGGGTGACGAAAAACAGTTGAAAAAAGGAGTGAGTATGAATTAATTATCATTGATCCTCAAAGTAAACTATGTGAAAAAATAATACAAAGAATAGTTCATTGAAAAATTAGTGAATCAGTTACCAGACGCGCTCACTGACCTATGTAGAGTGAGTGACCATGTCGCATAAATCAACTGCTTATGCTCTAACTAATTTAAGTGTCCTGGAAGGACGCCCATACATTGGTAATGACTAGGAAGTCTAGGGCATGCCTGAAGCGTGCTAGATTAGTCGATTCTAAGAATAATAATTCCTCGAATATTGGATCAAGTAATGAAGATGGTCAAGTCGAGGTACAACAATAAGGTCTCTTAAAGAGACATTTGACATGATGGTTCCCGAAAAACCTCAGGTACCTGAAAATAAAGAGATCTCATTATATTTTATCATGTCTATGAGATATATGGAATCAGAATAAAATCGACGTCGTTAGGCTTTTGTAAACAATATAGTGCTTTAAATTATGAAATGATGAGGATCAAGATTTAAGATTATGAATGAAAACATATTAATGATCGGCCAAAGTGGAAAGACGCAAATATGGCAAAGTTGAATTCTCTAAATAACGAAAAGTTTTCGGACCAGTAGTCCGTACAACTAAAGTTGTAGAATGTGTTAGATGCAAACATGTCTTTTATGTGAGTTATGAAAATTTAATTAGGTGATGATATAAGGCATAAATTGGTGGCACAAGGATTTTGCAAAGATCCATGATTGAATATGAGGAGACGTATTCTCCAATGGTGGAATCATTGACTTTTGGACACCTAAATAGTCTGGTAATAAAAAAAGAGAATTGATATGCGTCTTATGAATTTTGTGATTCACATGATATGGAAATTTACATGGAATTCCTTGAAGGATTTAAATATATAAATTCATGTAAAGTAAGTTCTCGAGAACTCTATGACTATTGTATACTGAATCAATTATGAATACATTATGATTATTTTTATGCATTGATGACTTGAATATAATTGGAACTCCCGATAAACATCCTAGGGTTAATTGAGTATATAATGGTATTTGAAACATCTTAAAGATGTCATCCTTGTGCACCAATAAACATGAAAGGAAGAAGCTAAACTTGGTGATTATGATATCCAAAATGTGTAATCATGGTACAATATGTAAAGGAAATGAATTGGATATTATAGATTTTGCAATTAATTTGTTAATTGATAAATTCATGTACCAAAACTTTCAAAAGGAGTGAATATGCATGTATAATTTGTCAAGATGGAAATAAGTTCATGATGGATTGAAAAATGCATGGAGTTATGCTTATTACATATGAACTAAACTATTTGGATTTAGCGTGGTACATATCAAGATATATTTTGATAGATGGGGAGAAAAGTTGGATATAGACAACCATAATTTATCAAAATTTTACTCTTAAAAGTTCATATAATCACAGTTTACAGTGATGATGTACACATCATCGAGAGAAACTTTCGAACTTTTAGAAGGAGAATTTTTGAAAGACCTTGACATGAGATGATTATTTCTCATCCTATAGTTTGAGTGCATATGTAATTATATGTTTACCAATCCATCAAAGTACATCTAAAAGATGTTGAGACATTTTACCAAAGGCAAGACTTCTTTGAATATGCTACAATGCACTCTATATCATTTTCTACCTAAATATGAAATATTATTATTAGTTTGAAAATACCACAATTAAATGCATATGTGCATTATATCCTATTGTTAGCTATACATGATTATTATTTTCTTTATTTATATTTATCGGCATGTGTCCAGCTAGGATATGTCACACCCCAACTTAAGGCGGAAATGCCGGGTGTAAGAACTCAGATTTACCAGACCCGTTTTCGTTTTTGGAAAATTTAAATCAATATAAAAATATTATTTATCTCTCACTTAATTATTATATTGTTTATTATAAATATATTTATTATATAAACTTTAACTTTGAAACATATACATTTTAACCCAAAACTAAACTTTTACCCAATAGTTATTCCACACTCAAACTTTAGGGGCTTTTATGCAAACTATATATAATATTAATATTTTAACCCATCAACCCAGTAAACCTGATCCAAGCCCCAACCCGAACCCATTTTACCTTTCAAATACCCGGTGTTATTTCGTGTTCTATACGTCGTTAAATCATAAAATTAATTTGGGAAATAGAATATTCGCACCTTAATCGGCCCACCAACGAACTGAATTTAGAAACTATATCAATTTGATTCGTCATTCTTAAAATGACCCAGCCGAAACTTATTAAGAATTTGATATACATATAATCGTTTATGTTAATGTAATTAAATCTCCAGAAACAACCTCATAACCCTCGCCAACTTAACCCCAACATTAACTGGATTTTAGCTGTCTGTTTAATCGTGTTCTTGTCACTCTTTGGCCGCCACCTGTTACGTTCAATTCACCCTCGTTTGGTCATCAATCAAGGATATATCGTCAACGCGTGATCCTTTTTCGCCATTCTTATTGTTATCTAAATAATTGTTGGTTCGTCTTTGAGGTGAGTACCACATTCCCCTCTTTTTACTTGTTTTCTCACGTTTTGGGGACATATGCGTAAATTGTATTTCTCTTATATACTTATACACAAAACTGCAACTTTGTCTTATGTGTTAACAACTTATACCTTACGTGTTTATGTGCTTATTTGCTTTGTATGCTTCCGCATTCGGAGAGGTACAACATAATCTCAGTCTAGTATGATCATACGCCAGTCGTTAGCATTTGTACTTCTCGACATCTCAGTTATACTTGCTCATTTGGTTAATTTGTTATTCTCATATGACTTGTTGTAACTACATATTTTTGTTATATAATATATGTACATTTAAACTGGTGTGTTGCTCACTCAACCTTGTGTTGACAAACTAAATTATTTTCAACGCATATGCAGGTTATCGTGTGACGTGATTATCAAGATTGTTTGAAGCAACTTAGGATGCATGTTAGACAAAGGATACAAGAACTTAATTTTGGATGTTTAATGTAATTGTTTATTTATAACTTTAATGTACATGAATATTTGTTTGAAATTATTAAATAGATATTGAGACTTATATTGTGCATGATAGTAACTTTGAGAGTTGTGACAATCAGTTTGCGCCCCAGCATTTTCGCCGTAGGTTGGGGTGTGACACCGGGCGTGAGCTGATTGCTCACAAATAGGGGTGGCAAATGGGTTGGGTTGGGTCGAACGAGTCATGGGTCGAAATGGGTCATGGTTCGAAACGGGTTCGGGTTGAAACGAGTTTGGGTCAGAACGAGTCTATTCAAAAAAGGGTTGTTTTGGTTTGGGTCAGAACAGGTTAGGGTCGGGTCGGAACTGGTTTTAGGTTTTATTTGAACGAGGATAATGACGGAAACATTTCAATTTTTTCAGATTTTTCGTTTTTTGTTTATATTTTGATTTATGAATTTTTTATCAATTTTTTTTAAACTTTTTTTAGGGGTTTTTGATCTCAACCCATTTGGACCAATTCCAACTTTTAGCTTGATCCATTATGACTCATTCACCATTCCTACTTAAACCCATAGTAACCTTATGCTGATTTAGATCTAAACATCACTGTTTTTGTTGTGTGTTTTTTATTTCTTTGATTTGTTTATAACTTTATATCAAAATCTTAATCTTTACGAGTAAACTTTCCCATTACTTCTAAACTAATAAAAAAGTTATATCACAGTATAAATAAATAACATTTAAAAAATAATTAAGTTGTTTTTACTATAGACAACACTTTAACTCTAAGATTAATACGTTAAAGATAATAAATGTTAGTTGTGTAGCATCATCCGAAAATATTTAACTGTTTCATTGAAATTGTGTTTTGATATAGTAGTTTATGTTGTCGTTATGATGTGATAAGCCGACATTGTAAGTGCACTTCTTGTTCGCAACACTCTAAAAGCCATATTTTTGAAAATTGTTCACACACATCATTTTCTAGTTATAAAATATAAAGGTGGGCTTCTAAGGACTGTTTTTTAGACATGTTAAATATGAGGAATATTTTGTGGTAAAAATATGTATAATTGGAAGCATGTCATCGGTTGTACGTGTAAGAAAACATGGAAGGAGGTGATGGTTCAACAATAGCAACTAGTAGTATAATATAATCGGTGTTTAAACTCAATAGACTAAGGAAATATGCGCATTATATGAAGATGTAGCATCCTGAATTTTGGGATAATAAATTTTGGTTTTAGGTCCAGGTGTCCAACTATCGCTAAACAAATTTGAACATATAACAAAATAACCATTTATCATTTCATAACAAGCCAAATAGTTACAAATACCAAAAGTCTAATCCAACTACCACTAACAACTAACCATTCGAAATCGTCACACCAGCCAACAACTTCCCCAACTCCTCATCATTCCTCACCTTGATCTCATTTTCTTCTAAATATGAAAAAAATGAAAGTTGTTTATTAACAAATATGCAAACATAAAATTAATTTGCAAAGAGAATGAGATTTTTATACCTTCTTTATCAACATAAGTTGCTACTATTATGAATCGGAATCAATGCTTCTATGTCTTCTACAAGTTGTTCCTCAATATCAACCTCGTTTTCATCTAAATATGTCAAAAATGAATGTTATTAACATATATATATATACAAACATAAAATTAAGTTGCAACGATAACAATATTTTAATACCTTCTAAAACATCCAACCAATCTTGAGTGCATAGCAACACCTCAACATCTGATGATAGTAGTGAAGTTCGATACTTGTTCAAAACTTGACCCCCAATACTAAAAGATGATTCGGAAGCAACGGTAGTAATTGGGATGCTCAATATATCGCGAGCCATTGGAGCCATTTTGGGTACCTTCCTTGATTATCCTTCCAGTACGGTAAAACATCAAGTTGTTGTTTTCTGTCAAGTCGGGGTTACTCTAAATACAATGTTAACTAAGACTTGTCGTCACCAACATTTGAACTCTCGGGTATCGAAGAATCATGCATTGTCTTTGATTGAATATCACACTCCATAAATAGCTTATGCATGCCATCAACAATACTTGTCAATTTCTCTTTTCGCTCTTCATCTTCCATGTCAAGTTTCGAAAAACAATACTCAACAAGCTTAACCTTGTACCATGGATCTAGAATAACCGCAAAAGACAAGACCATACTATAACTTTCCCAATATTTATGAAACTTTTATTTCATGCCTTTTGCCATTTTACTTATAACATCATCCGTATTGCGAATCACATCTTCGATATGCAATTGAATTTTCCACACTTCATGGAAATATAAGTTGGATGCAGGATACGAGCTTCCAGAAAACAAAATCGTGATATCATAGAAAGGTTTCGAAACTTTGGTGATTATTTCCACCCTTGCCCATTCCTCTTCTGATGGATTTGTATTGAAATTGGAATCAACTAGTGCTAACCGAGAATAAGCCCGACGATAAGCCAATGCACAATCAAGCATAAGATAGGTAGAATTCCATGTCGTTACAATATCTTGACGAACATGTTTCCCACATCGTAATGATAGTGATTCAATGCAATCTGCAAACTTACATTTCCGAGCACACTTCCTCTCACATACTTAACCGAATCTCGAACCTTTTCAATGGATCCTTCAATTACTTTCAATCCAGCTTGAACAACAATATTTAACACATGGGCTGAACAACGCACATGAGTAAAATCTCCATCACACAACAATACGTCATTCAAAAGCAAATGGCTTTTTAAAGAAGCTACTAAAACATCATTATACTTAGTATTATCCAGTGTGATTGTAAAAATCTTTTTCTCAATACCCCAATCTTCTAACAAATTGATTATGTGCTCCTCTATAATGAAACCACTATGGGGTGGGGGGGTATTAGTCTAAAGTTTAGCACCTTTTTCTTAGAACCCAATCATCGTCAACATAATGAGCTGTCAATGTCATCTATCCGTCTGCGGTGAGAGAAGTCCATAAATCAGAAGTCAAACATATCCTACTATTTACACTTTGTAATTTGTCTTTAAGAATCATCTTCTCTAGATCATATACTTTTAAGATATGAGAGATATGAGCATTTGTAGTGTTTCTTGTCATGTCCTTCACATCAGGATGTGAGAATTTGTGCAAATCTCTTTTTCCCCTCATGTTCAACATAACTAAAAGGATAGTTATGTTTAATGATAGAAATTGCTATCTTCTCCTTATAAATTTCTAGATCTATAGGGGCACGTTTTCTTGGTGGACCTGGCTCATCAAGATCAAAACACATAGGGATATGCCGTTTTAAGTTAGATGTTCCCGAAGCAGTCTTGTACCTCCTTCCACACGCTTTACAACTTACTTTCTTAATACCATCAGATTCCCAAACATGAGAATGTAGTTTGCTTAAAATATCTGAATCAACTTCATCATCGTGTTCCTCACCTACACTATGTCGAACAAAGCCACTGTTGCATGACATATTTGCCAAATATTCTTGACTCTTGACCTACCAAAAGTCAAGTAAAAAAGAAAAAAAATGTAACATTGTACATAAGACACCACCACCTAATCAATGGCAAAATCATTACCACGTTCTACATTTTACCAAAATACCAAACGAAAATAACACAATAAACAACAATCACAAGGGTATTTAATCAATTCCATTCAACAAAGGATCATACAATTCCAATGTTCAAATGATTCTATATTATATAACCAACAATTTAAAGTATCATTTCAACGTCCAAATGATTTTAAGACACTACAGAACCAAAAAATTAATAGTTTCACAAATTTTCATTCAACAAATCTTCAATAGCCCAAACCTATTAATTAATAAAATTTCACAACTTAAAATCAATTTCACTCAAAAAACTATCACACAATTTCAATCCAGAAACAATCTGTATAACAATTTCATTCAATAAACTATCCACACAAATTACATTATATATATATATATATATATATATATATATATATATATATATATATATTAAATTCAATTTCAATCAATAAACTATCCTGCACTTACCTAAAACAAATTCAAACAACATTCAACAACACAAAACCACTAACCTGTAGCATACAACTGTCCGACATTCCGAATCGCATCAATAACACAAATTAGTAAGATTCAACTCAAACAACAAGATTCACATATACCCATTATTAAAAAACACACATTTCAAGATTTGAAGTAGTAAAAACACCCAAAGAGGCTCACTGTTTTGGTCAAAAGTTGGTTTAAGGATAATGTAACCAAATTCGGTTAGTGAGGTATAGTGCTTGTATAACAATGATGAATATGTAAACGAAATAAGGTTGAACACAGAGATTTGTTATGAGGAAAAGCCCTTGATTGGTTGATGGTCGCCAGCACAAAACCCCGGGTGATGAAAAATCGTCTATCATCACTTTATTAATAAAAAAAGGTGTTACAATGGTTGGAAGATATGATCAATGATTATAAGGATTGCTAAGTGTATGTGTATACTGCTAGAATTACAGGGAAAAGTATGTAAGTCGTGTATGATGTGTTGTGTGTTTAACCTAGCTGACCATATCTTCATTATATACAAGAATAAGATAAAAAATATCCCTATTTTCTAGCCTATAATCAAGCCACTACTTCATTGTAGCCGTTTCATGTATTGACCACGTTTTTTAATGACTTTAATTGTGAAATTATACGTTGGACTTGGTAACTAGCCGTTGTACTGCATTTATATTAATATAACAAAGAGAACAATCATTAGTAAGTAATAAGTACTGAGGATATTTGATCCTTACAGGATCTGGAACACATGCTAAGGATAACTGATCCAAAACATATGCCAGGATAATATATCCACAACGTCAAATTTCTGTGTCCTAACAATTGCCCCCAAAATGGCGGTTGTGATAAGATCACAACTGTCATTTTGTCTTTGAATTCAAACTTCCTGCAAAATTAGATGAAATTTGACAAGCTAGATATAATTATCATGTATCTATTGAGTTTCATTGGGAACTTCCCTTCCGGCTATATATCCAACTTCTCTTATTCTCCCTGCAAATCATGAACATCTAGTAACACTTGTTTATCCCGGGTGGATGGTCCATCCTTCTATGGTGAAATCTGGGTTAAGGATATTTGGTAAGCTTGGGTGACCTTTATTAATAATAACTTAAACTTTTGACTACTTGCCTGTTGTTTATTATTCCGAAAGCATAGCTGTTATAGTTTAGATCCAAAACTAGTTTTAAGAAATATTTTTAACAAAAAGTTTTAAGGATAGAATATCCTTGTAAATACAGATTAAGGATCCCGGATCCTTACATATATGAACTTATAAATACTTAAACCAAATAAATGTAAGTTGATAAGTAGAGATCATACCATAAGGCCTGATTAGACCTAAGTTACCACAAGTGTCGACGTTTACATGATCCTTGTAATTATACTTAGGATACCTCATGCAAATGACTTATCATATTAACTGAGATTAAACTCAATAAACTGGAGACAAGCCCAAATAAACCGGGGACAAGCCTAACAACTGGGGACAAGCCCAAAATAAACTAGGGACAAGCCCAACAACTGGGGACAAGCCCAAAAATAAACAGGGGACAAGCCCAACAACTGGGGACAAGCCCAAATAACTGGAGACAAGCCCAAACTGGGGACCGGCCCAAAGATACGGATGTTAACTAGGGACTCGCACGAACCGAGATTTAGCCTACTTGTGAATGACGTGAAAACGCTAAAACCTTGTGTATGGTACGTCTACCGTTAATCCGTAGGATCCTCCATATAGCCGAAAGCAATTAAATTGTCAGCCACCAAGTGTGTACTGGTCCCACTGCCCTGAACTATACTTTGGATAGCGTGCGCTACAGGTGAGAGTGTAGAAACTCTAATTCATGAGAAAGGTGAAAACCTTTAAACCTTGGAAGATGTGATCATCGGGGATCACACCTTAATCGTGGGATTAGACCAGGGAAATAAAGATGTAGCTTAGACGTGGGGGAGAGGTGTCCAACCTCTTAACCGTTGAGATCCTTACAGAAATCTGTATAAACTTAAAGCTTGCACAAGATAAATGTTTAGAATGTATTATCCTTAAGTTGGTAATGTAAATTTAAAATGAATAAATTATAGAATAAAATTTACCAACTTTAGGATCCTTGATCGTATAAGGATCCTTGATCCTGACTAGACAAAGTATTTCTTAAGATGTATAGCACTCCATGCTCTTGGAAGTCGATCACCTTCCATGGTTAGGAGATGATATGCCCCCTTTCTTGCTTCTGATTTAATCAAGTAGGGCCCTTCCCACTTAGGTGCTAGCTTTCCATATGCTGGATATGTTGTATTTTAGAAAGCCTTCCTTAAGACAAAATCTCCTTCTTGAAATCTTCAAATCCTGATTTTCTTGTTGTATGCCCCAACTATCCATTATCGGTATGCAGCCATTCTGATCTTTTCTAGGTTTCTAAGCTCATCAACAGTATCTAGATCTTGTATAAGATTTCATCGTTGGCCTGAGGATCACGGATGTTTGTGCTGGCAGTGGGAACCACCATCTCTGTAGGAATTACAGCTTCTAATCCAAACACAAATGAGAAGAGTGTTTGACCTATTGCATTCTTTGGTGTTGTTCTATCAGCCCAACGAACATAACGAAGCTCCTGAGCCCACATGCCTTTCTTGGATCCTAGCTTCTTCTTCAAGTTATTGATGATAATCTTGGTTCTTGACTCTGCTTTACCATTGACTTGAGGATGAACTGGTGTAGAAGTGATCATCTTGATACCCCGACTATCACAAAAGTTAGTAGTTCTTTTCTCAATAAACTGGGATCCATTATCACAAATAATTTCAGATGTGATACCAAATCTAATTATAATATTTCTTTTAATGAAGGATATAACTTCCCTTTCTCGGACTTGTACGAATGCTTCTGCCTCAATTCATTTAGAGAAGTAGTCTGTCATAGCAAGCATAAAGACTTTTCCGCCTGGTGCCTTTGGTAGCTTGCCAACAATATCCGTTCCCCACTTCATGAAATGCCATGAAGAGGATATAGGATACATTGGTTCTACTGGCTGGTGAAGAATGTTTCCATGCCTTTGGCAAGCATCACACTTCCTTGAGTACTCCATGGCATCTTTCTTCATTGTTGGCCAGAAGTATCCAGTCCTAAGTATCCTGGAAAATAGACCTCTTCCCCCTGTGTGATTGCCACAATCTCCTTCATGGAAGTCTTGAAGTATCTCTTGTATTTCAGGATCCTCGATATCTCAAGTAGGGACCTGCAAGATACTTTCTATATACAATATCTTGTAAAATAATGAATTGTGATACCTTTGTTCTGAAAGCTTTAGGATTTTCCCCTGTAGGGATTTCTCCATCTTCGAGGAATTTTTTTTTTGGAAGGATCCAAGATCCTATTTTTAGAGAACATGTAGGATCCTTAACTTCTTCTGCGCAATCCGTTGTCACCTCCATAACTTCCTGTCCCCCAATTTCCGGAGATAATATGTGAATGATAAGTATCTTTATATCATCCGGGATCTTCAAAGATGATGCTAAGTTTGGTAAGGCATCTGTCCCAACATTTTCTTTTCTCGGTACCTGCATGATACTAAACAACTCGAAGGATTTTGCTAATTCCTTCACGATTTCTAAATACTTGATCATATTCTCACCTTTCACAGTATAAGAACCATGAAAGTGGTTAGTTATAAGTATAGAATCTGTATAAATTTGAAGATACCTGATCCTCATATGTTTGGCTAAAAGTAAACCTGCGATAAGTGCTTCGTATTTTGCCTCATTGTTGGTGGCTTGAAATTCGCATGCTACGACTGGGGTATTATGCCCCCCTGTGGCGATTTCAGTAGGATACCCAATCATGTTCCTCTTACATTGGAAAATACATTTGTGAAGAGGATCCAAGGATCCTTAGTTTCTTCTAGTTGTTGGACCTCTATATCAGCTTCCTTTTGCATACCACTACTGAAATCAGCCACAAAGTCTATAAGCGCTTGTGATAAATGGCTGTTCAAGGCTCATACTGAATATCATATGCACTCAGCTTCACGACCCACTTGGCCATCCTTACTGACAATTCTGGCTTTCTAAGCACATTCTTAACATGATAATTATTCTCAAAATAATAGTATGTGTTTCAAAATAATGTCTCAACTTGGTTGAGGCCATAATTAAAGCAAGAATTAATTTTTCAAGGTGAGAATACCTGACCTCTGCGTCTAAGAGGCTTTTACTTACATAATATACCAGATGTTGTTAACCTTCATGATCCTTGGCTAGAACAACACTGACTGCATTACCTAAAACGGCTAAGTATAAGGATAACGACTCACCATCTATTGGCTTCATCAAGGCCGGTGCTGAGGATAGATTATCCTTAAGATCCTTCAGTGCATCCTCATGCTTTTAAGTCCATTCGAACTTCTTATTCTTCCTCAAAATATCATAGAAGTCTTTGCACTTCTCTGAGGATATGGAAATGAATCTGTTGAGGGCAGCTATCCTTCCCGTCAATCTCTGAACATATTTAGCATTAATGGGAGACTTCAAAATTGATGATGGCTTCAATTTGTTCAGGGCTTTATTCTATTCCCCACTTGGTCACCATATATCCTAGGAACTTCCCAGCCTTGACACCAAAATGGCATTTTGACGGGTTTAGCTTCATATTGTACTGATTTAGGATGTTGAATGCTTCTTCAAGATCTTTGAGGTGATCCTCAACTTTCTTTGACTTCACTACCATGTCATCTATGTAGACTTCCATGGTCTTGCCTAGCTGATCCTTGAACATCATGTTGACTAATCTTTGGTATGTTGCCCCCTGCATTTCTTAGTCTGAACGGCATAGCAATATAAAAATATATGCCGGTAGGAGTCATGGATGTTGTATCCTCTTGATCAAATGGTTCCATCTGAATTTGTTGAAAGTGAGCATTTCATGTCCTGCCATGGCATCCACCATAGAGTCCATGTGTGGTAAGGGGAAAGGATCCTTGGGACATGCCTTGTTTAAATCATTGAAATCGACACATACCCTCCACTTTCCGTTTTTCTTAGAAACCACCACAACATTGGCTAACCATCGTGGATACTTTACCTCACGTATCATACCTTCTTTGAGAAGTTTTTCAACTTCTTCTTGGATAATGATAATTCTTTCAGGCGCAAATTTCCTCCGCTTCTGGTGGACAGCCCTGATAGAAGTATCTATCCCTAATTTATGAGTAATAATATCCTTATATATACCTGTCATATCAGAGTGTTTGAAGGCAAATATGGACTTCCTTTGTTTGAGGAAGGATACCAAATCCTCTTCAATATTGTTGAGGATATTGGATCCTATAAACACCTTTACATCTGGATCCTCGGGGTACAAGGATACCTCTTTTAAATCTTTCTCCCGGGCCTCCAGTACCTCTCTTGAACTGTGCATTGATTGCTATGCGATGGTTTGCTTTGTGGCTGGCTTCGTAGAGGAAGTATAGTAGTTCCTTGCTTTCGCTTGGTTACCATCTATCTTCACTACTCCCCATGGGTTGGGAGTTTGATACATTGATGATAGGTGGAGGCTACTGCTTTCATCTCATGTATCCAGGGCCTGCCAAGAATCACATTGCAACATGACAAGTTATCTATAACACAAAATATTTGAAAGAATTTACTCCCTCAATGTAAATCGGTAGCTTGATGTCCCCCAACGTGTTCATTTTCTTGAGCACATCGGCCTAAATTATGTTCACTGAACTTCCGCCATCAACGAGGATCCTGCGAACGTAGTGATTAGCAATAAATAATGTTATGATCAAACTGTTGTGGTGAGGATCCTGAAGGTGCATGCGATCCTCTTCATCAAAGGTTATAACCTTTTGATCAGTTAGCATGGTTGTTCGGATGGGTCTTTCACCATTCTCCAACTTGGTTTCCTTGGCGTGCCTCTTCGGCGAGCAGAATGAGGTTCCACAAATGTCTGAACCCCTAGAGATAAAACTGATGATCTGTGCATCAGGTGGTGGTGGAGCTGCTTTCTATGGAATTTCTTTAGGATCATGGATCCTTGATTTCTTTCTTCCTAGAAGCTCCTTTAAGTGGCCCTTGCTTAGAAGATACCCAATTTCTCTCCCCAGACCAATACAATCATCGGTTAAATGGTTGGCCGAAATCTTCGTGCAATGCACACCATTTGGACTTATCCTTGAAGGATGTTGACTTCTCATTTTTCCATGGCCATCTTGCTTTTTCTCCAAGATCCCTGATAGCACATATTAAACCATGAGTATCAACAGAGAAGAAATACTTGGAAATTCTCGGGTAATCTTCATCATCATCATCATCATCTTCTTCTTCGATCGCTCGGACAACTCGGTTGTTGAACTTTGAGTACTGTTTGGGATCATTATTCCTGAATGAGGATCCTTGTTTCTTGTCAGGTGACTCATGTTTTGTTGGAGCTCCTAACCGTTCTTGGATCCTCTTATCATCCTCTAGTCTTATAAACATGAGTGCCTTGTTTATGACTTCATCTTATGTCCTGCATGGGGTCATAACAAGATCATCATAAAATGGGGAGCCCTTTTGTAACCCCATCTTGAATGCCTCAACAGCCGTAGCCATATCAAGATTTAGGATTTCTAAGGCCTCCCTTCCAAACTTAGTGACAAAATCCCTTAAGGATTCATCACGAGGTTGGACAACGCGATATAAATCACTAGTCAAATTTTCAAATTTTCTACTACAAGAAAATTGGCTATTGAACAAATTAACTAAGTGTGAAAATGAAGTAACAGAGTAGGGAGGAAGACTTAACAACCATTTAAGAGTGGATCCAGTCAATGTGGATCCAAAGCCTTTGCACAGGCAACCCTCTTTAAGCCTTTCAGGAATGGGATTGATTTCCATCCTCTCCCTGTATTGAGCCACATGTTCCTATGGATCGGTTGAGCCATCATAAACCTTCATGTTGGGTGTTTGGAAACGCTTCGGGATTTCAACATCACTTATTGGTTGAGCGAACCTGAAGGTTATCGGGCAAAATGCTCTTTAAAACATATAGGTAGTTATGTATGAATGAAAGTATGAAAGAAAGAAAGTATGAAAGTATGAAAGAATGTAAGTATAAAAGTATGGAACAAAGCAAGTATGAAAAATATGGAAGTACGAATATATTTATGAGTGTACGTATGAATGAAAGAAGCAAGTTAAGTATGTAATATGTATCTACGGATATATATATATATATACATATATATATATATGAATGTAATGTATGTTGCCTAATTAACTAGAAGTCACTCAGCGTAGATGACTTTTAGTATGCACACATGCAAATAGGATGAAGAGCTAGCTTGAGGAGAACACGTGGCATAGACAGAACTGACTGGCATATAGTGAAGAAACGTTATGATGTCAAGACAATCTGAAAGTTTAAAGACAAGATTTGTAATGTTTTGTAATGATTGGTCATCGTTTTATTTATTCCGCGAAAAGTTTTAATTCACTATGATATTTATAATTGTGTTTACGAGTAATCAAATAATAATGTAGGGCACCGGGATAGGGGCTTTACATTATGTTTTATGTTGAGACAACTTGTGATGTTTTAAGACAAGAATTCTATGGTTTGTAAGAAATGGTTGCCTTTAATTATTCCGTGAAAATTTTTAATTAACTCTGATATTTAAAACTGTGTTTATGAGTAAATCCAGCGTCCAAAGTAGGGCACCGGGATCGGGGCCTTACAAAAGGGGATTTGGGGTTAGAATGGAGGTTTCTCTCTTTAAGAACTTGATGAAGAAACAATTTAATGAGATAATGAGATGGTGGCTTAATTTATATCTAATGACACTTGGCCCCTCATACTTTAGATAATTACATTTATCTTCTAAAATGCAGTTAAACCCTAGTCATTTAAATACCATACGTAACTCGGGATGTTACAAATTGTCAAGTACAACAACAATAATATTATCATGAAACCCGCATTATACGATCAAGAAACTAGGTGATTATGAACGTAACTTGAGTTAGACCTTTCATCAGACAGTTGATAATTGCATACCCACTTCGATTTGATGAAATTATTTCCTTCGAGTTGTAATTGTCAAGTATCGGTTCGGGTTGGTCTTTATGTGGGTCAGGTCGGGTTTTCGATGTTGCACACCTCCCTTAAATTACCAGATTTATTTGTCACCCATGATATTGAAACCTTACATGAAAAAGCAAAGTCTTATATACATTTTTATATCAATACACCAAATGCTATTTGGTATGCTCTCTTTTACATAATAACTAACTTTTTTATAAATCAAATTAAAATTAAAACACGTTGTGAAATCAATCTTATTTTTGTCATTCCATCCTAACTAATCAAACAAACTAGAAGAGAAAACATACAGAAGTAGCATGTAACGCAAGAAACAAAATCACAGAGTTGATTTATTAACTAAGGGGTGTTTGGGATTGCTTATTTTAAGCAATTTATGACTTACTAACTTTTGAAAAAGTTAAAACGTGTTTGGTATTGTGTGTTATTGTGAGAAGATAATAAGTTACAAAGTTGTAACTTATTTGCTTATGAAAAATTTACGTGGAAGTAAAATATGGAATCCCAAACACCCTTAAACCGGATTCTGTATCACACATTTAAAAATAGAAAAAATAGGCTTATTTTATTATGATATAGAAAATGACCCATGCTAGTTTAATAGCCTATTTTAGTATTTGAATAATGAGAAATAATGTGTTTTTTTATTTGTTATTTGCAAAATTTCAAATCAATTATCAAATTGTGATAATTCGTCTTGGTTGTCGGGTGGATTTGGGTATCACTAGTACCGTATAGATGACACAATAAAAATACGACCTTTTTTGGTTCATGAAGTTCTTTGGAATTAAAATTTATTCCTTACAAAGTCATGTTTAGTTGAGCATGATATAGGCGATTGGACTAGAATGGTAAATTTTTTTTTATATTCTTTTGTTTTAGGGATTCTGAGAATCCTTTTGCTCATCGAAATTTCTATTTCTAGTAGAATTTATATTAAATGATAATGATATCCTTTGAACTATAGTGATTCTTATAAGGAAGGATGCTATTACAAACCTCCATCGTTGTTTCCAAACCCAGAAGAAGAAAAATTATCAAACAATTTAT
Organism: Bidens hawaiensis; assembly: GCF_021521415.1. Taxonomy (NCBI): domain Eukaryota; kingdom Viridiplantae; phylum Streptophyta; class Magnoliopsida; order Asterales; family Asteraceae; genus Bidens; species Bidens hawaiensis. The sequence goes on from NW_027496098.1 coordinate 122,993, forward strand.
GGAAAACCTAAATCATAGGAATAAATTTGTAGCAATGAAATCCAATAAAAAATTAATTAGTCAGAAGCAAAGTCACAGAAACCAAATAAAAGAGCCATTCATCGTCAATCTCCATCTAATTCCCCAAACGTCAAACAAAATCACCAAATTTGCAAATCGTTTATCAAATTTGCAAGTCATATTTTATTATTTGTTGAATTCTTTGGAATTGAAATTCACAGCCATAATAAAACATTTGATCGGGGGATTTTGAGAATCCTTCCTCACATCCAATTAAAAGTTTTATTTTCGGTGTAATTTGCACTAGGTGAAAACTATATTATTTAATCAATATAAATGATATTGGAAAATCCAAACCTCTATCGCCGTTGTCAAGCTCAAATGAAGAAAAAATAAATTATTTGCTGGGATACGAAATCATCGAAATTAATTCATATTAAAAAAATTCAAATAAAAATCAAAGAAATTAATAGTAGCGATAAATAAAATAGAAAGAACCATTCAATGTTGATCTCCACTCGGTTCCCTTATCATAAAAAAACACCAAATTTGCAAAATCGATTATAAAATGATATTGCTGATAACACACCTTGGTTGTGGTCTTGAATTGAATACTAAGATTGTTTTACAACTATCGAAACACTAGAAGATCGTGTCATTTTGTGTATGAGCGTGTAATTTTGTGTATATCGTTATAGAAACGTGTCATTTTGTGTATTTTGATAAAGTAAGAGATAATAATCAAGGTTATAATATAATAACCATTTTCATGATGATGCAAACTTATGAATTTATTTTAAAAGGTACATCCAACTTGGTTTCATTACATAACCATTTATGTTTTTCAGGGATGTGTGCATATTCCTATGTGTTTAGTTAATACACTTATCTTAAGTGGTAAGTGTATGCTATACGAATGTTATACGTACATGTATATGAAAATATATATATATAACTAAAAGTAGGTATGGTATGTATGAATGTATGGAAAGATATGTATGGTTGTTTACTTACAGGGTTGCAGACCCTAATAATATATGCGAAGGTTAAAGGGTTGAAGACCCTAATAATATATGCGAAGATTAAAGGGTTGCAGTCCCCAATAATATCTGCGAAGGTTAAAGTGTTGCTGACTCTTCTAAATTCTGCGAATGTTACAAGGTTGCAGACCCTAATAATATATGCGAAGGTTAATGGGCGAAATGCCCTTTAAAACATAAATAAGTATGCAAGTATGAAAGTATGAAAATATGTATGTATGGATGAATGTATGTACAAAAGAAAGGTAAACAGGTAAAGTATATAATATGTATCTTCGGATGCGCATATGTAAGTAAGTGTATGAATTGTATGTTGCCTGATTAACTAGAACTTACGCGGCATAGCTGACTTTTAGTATGCACGCAAGAAAATAGGTTAAAAGAGCTAGCATGAGGATGGAACATGTCATGGATTGAATGACTGGCACCTAAAGGTGGAAATGATGTCTTACTTAATGTTTTATGTTAAGACAACTTGTGATGGTTTACAAGAATTGGTTGAGTTATATTATTCTGCGAAAAATTTTAATTAACTATGATATTTAGAACTGTATTTATGAGTAAATTAAATGTCCAAAGTAGGGCACCGAGATCGGGGCCTTACTAGTTGGTATCAGAGCATAATTTGAGATATATAAGGATTCTACATTCTTAGACTCGAATAGAGAATGTGACATAAATAAGAAAGAAAGAAGTTGCTAGTTTAAGAGGGTCATGTGCCACTCAATCAAGCTAAGTAAAGGTAAAGTACATGAGTAATTTCATGTATAATGTAAGAATATGAAAGAAAGTTAGCCTAATTTTTAGGGATTGGATTATTTGATTGTTTGTGGATTGTGATTGATTGATCAACCGGTTAAAAGTAGAACCTAGCATAAGTGGACTCACAACGGGAAGTGTATAGGACACAGAGAGTAACGTGATCATCTAATCACAGCTGACCACTGTTATTACCTGTTAACCTTACTATCCTTGTACAAAATAGTTCATTGAGTCATGACGTTTGTGTTTCCTTATAGAATACGAATGGCTGGAGCAAGAAAGGTTATTGGCCAAGGAGGTCGTACTGGAAATGCACGTATTGTTCGAGGACCTTCTAAGGAACCAGTTACTAACACGAGAGAAGAAGGAAATGCAACTGGGCAGGACCAGAGTGACAACGAAGGGTATCAACTTGATCCTACAATTCAAGCCGCCATTGCTCAAGCTTTGCAGTGAAGAATTTACATCCTGGTAGATCTTCTGAAAGCCTTGCAAAGACCGCTGAAAGGACATGGGAGAAAGAAAATTGACGAGAATGAGGAAGGTGACTTGAGTGAAGTTCTATCTATGAAAGTTGATGACAGAAAGAGAGCCAAGGTGGGTGTAACTACAAGTCATTCAAATGTTGTGACCCGCCAAAGCTGACTAGTTTAGGAGATGCAATTGCCACTCTCCAGTGGATAACCACAATGGACAAGGTTATCCGAATTAGCGAGTGTCGACCCGATCAAGCGGTGGGTTACGCTACCCAGTCGTTTGGTGATGAGGTTATGTTTTGGTGGGAAATTGTGGAACAGACAAAGATCCGAGAAGAGATTAAGGCTATGAGGTGAGATGACCTGAAGGAATTGGTGATGAAGCGGTAATGTGCTGATGCTGAGGTTGAGAGGGCTGAGATGAAGTTTTTGAATCTGAAGGCGGGTAAGATCACACACTGCGAGTACACTACTGAATTCAACCACATGTCGAGGTTGTTTTCTGACATGGTAAATACTGAAGCCAAGCAAATCAAGTGTTACATCAGAGAACTACCACAGAATGTTCGCACCTTAGTGAGGGCTAGTAACCTGCTACTTTCAACTATGCTGTTGAACTCGCAGATATGGTTTATGATGATCTGGCTGTGGACGATGTGGTGATGGAAGAGAAGAAAGAGAAGAAATGTGTTGCTCTTGATAAACAACCAGGTACTCAGTTGTGGAACCCCAAGGATACGAGACAGACTGTGTGGGAAAGGAAATCATGTAAGACATGTGGAAAGACGCACGGTGGTGAGTATAAGTAGGGTGTTGGAACTTTTATTTGTCACAAATGTGGGAAGGCGCACAAATGAGAGTGCAGAGTTGGATGAAACGCCTATTACAAGTGCGGAAAGGTGGGGCACTATGCTCATGAGTGCAGTGAGAAACCAACAAGTTTCCGCTGTGGTAAAACAGGTCAAATGGCCAGGGAATGTACTGAAGCTGGAGGAAGCGGAAAAAAAGGTGTTGAACCATCAAGGCCAAGGACCAGGGCCTACATGATGACGCAGGTACAAGCCAAGCAGATCCCTGATGTTGTGATAGGTACGTTCCTAGTAAATGGTATTTCTGCTTCAATATTATTTGATTCAGGTTCCAATAAAAGTTTCATAGCTACACCATGTAGTAAGTTAGCAAAAATGAAATGTTTTCGTGTGCCTGAAACATTTATAGTAGAAACCTCTAGTGAAACATCGGTTAGGATAATGAGAATGGTTAAGGATTGTAAGATAGAGTTAGAGGGACGTGAGTTCCCTGTTACCCTATATGTTATGACCTTAGGAGGGTTCGATGTGGTTTTGGGATAGATTGGCCAACTAAGTTTAAGGCTCGTGTAAGAGTAGGTTGATAATATTAAAACCCCTGGATGGTGGTACGGTGACGGTTTATGGTGATAAAGAAAGTTCAGGGCTTAATGTCATTTCAATGATAAAATCCGAAAGATTGTTAGGGCGAGGGTGCGGTGCTTACCTGGCGTATGTCGTCAAAGCTACGGCTGAGACGAAAGAAGTGAAAGATGTTACTATTGTGCGCGACTACCCGGGAGTGTTCCCTGAGGATCTTCCGCGGTTGCCACGGAATGAGATATAGAATTTCATATAGACTTAATACCAAGAACACAACCCGTCGCGAAAGCACCGTACCGTCTAGCACCATTCGAGATGAAAGAATTGATGCCCAACTACAAGAACTCCTCGACAAAGGTTTTATAAGTCCGAGTGTTTCCCCTTGGGGAGCACCGGTGTGTTTGTTAAGAAGATGGATGGAAGTATGAGAATGTGTAGAAATTATAGTGAGTTGAACAAGCTTACAGTGAATAACCGATATACGTTGCCACGGATTGACGATTTGTTTGGTCAACTACAAGGTTTAAGTTGGTTCTCACGAATAAACCTTAGATCAGGCTATCATCAGCTGAAGGTGAAAGAGGCAGACATCCCTAAGACAGTGTTTCGGACGCGGAATGGTTACTACGAGTTCCTCGTGATGTCGTTCGGGCTAACGAATGCTCCACCAGCATTTATGGACATGATGAATATTGTATGTCGGCCGATGTTAGACAAGTCAGTTATTGTATTCATTGACGATATATTGATTTACTCCAAGAGTGAATCTGACCACGCTGATCATCTAAGAGAAGTATTAGAGACTTTGAAGGAAAAGAAGTTGTATGACAAGTTCTCGAAATGCACATTCTGGATGCGTGAAGTGCAGTTTCTAGGTCACATAATCAATCCTGAAGGGATTACTGTGGACCCATCTAAGATCGAGGCGATAATGAATTGGAAAGACTTCGCAAAACCCGACTAATATATGAAGCTTCTTGGGGTTGGCTGGCTATTATAGGAGATTCATCGAAGGCTTCTCTAAGATAGTCGAACCGTTGACCGGAATAACCCGGAAGACTGTAGTATTCAATTGGGGTAAGTTTTAGGAGGGGGCTTTTGAGGACTAAAGAAAAGACTCACACAAGCTCCAATCCTTGCTCTATCCGATGGTGACGAGGATTTGGTTGTTTGTACTGATGCTTCGCATCGTGGGTTAGGTTGCATGTTAATGCAACGAGCTAAGGTGATAGCTTATGCGTCTAGGCAGTTGAAGGTTCACGAGAGTACCTACCCGACGCTTGATTTAGAGCTAGCAGTAGAAGTGCACGCTCTCCAGATATGGAGACATTATCTATATGGTACGAAGTGTACTATATATACAGATCATAAGATTTTGAAGTATTTCTTCGAGCAGAAAGAGCTAAATATGAGACAGAGGAGATGGTTAGAGTTGATATAAGACTATGATTGTGATATCAAATACTATCCTGGTAAGGTTAATGTGGTTACTGAAGCGCTAAGCCGTAAGAATGAAGAAGCCATTTCAACAGTGAAGTTTTATAAGTTGATCATTAACTCAGATCTCTTCGGTGAAATCATCAAGGTACAGTCTAAGGTGCTTACAGATGAAAGGTTAATGAAAAAGGAAAGAATCTTCGGACAGCAAGACGAGACGATGGACAACACTCATGGTGTTAAGACTAGGTTTGATTGTATGTGGATTCCACGCCATGGGGATCTTAAAGTTCGAATCCTAAATGAAGCTCATAAGTCTATATAATCGATTCATCCTGGATCCACCAAGATGTATCAGGATCTGAAGAGAGACTGCTGGTGGCCAGGTTTGAAGAATGATGTAATAAATTATGTCAATAATTGCTTAACTTGCTTGCAAGTCAAAGTAGAGCACCCGAAACCTTATGGGAAGATGCAGCCTTTAGAAGTACCAGAATGGAAATGGGAACACATCACCATGGATTTCATAACTAAGCTACCGCGTACAGCTAAACATCATGATACCATATGGGTTATAATGGACCGACTAACAAAAAGTGCTCACTTTCTGCCTAAACGAGAGGCCATCTCATCAGAAACGTTAGCAAATGTGTTCATAAAAGAAGTTACGGCTAAGCAATTGAGTATCGTTGACGATCGTGTCTGATAGAGATACTCGTTTTACCTCAATATTTTGGAAGAAGTTCCATGAAGCTATAGGAACAAGATGGAACATCAGTAAGGCGTACCATCCTCAAACCGATGGGCAGTCTGAAAGGACTATTCAGACCCTTGAGGATATGCTGCGTGCTTGTGTGTTAGACTTTGGAGGAAGTTGGGATGATCATTTGAATCTTGCCGAATTCTCTTATAACAACAGCTACCACTCGAGTATTGGCATGCCGCCGTTTGAGATGTTGTATGGTAGACGTTGTAGAACTCCTGTATGTTGGGGAGAGATTGGCTAGAAATAAATTGGAAGTCTAAAAGTGGTGCACGAAACCTCTTCAAGGTTTGACCAGATCAAGGTGGGAATGAAAGCTGCTCAAGATCGCCAGAAGTCATATGCTGATAAGCCGCGACGACCGGTTGAGTTCAGCGTAGGTGACAATGTAATGCTCAAGGTCTCGCCTTGGAAGGGGATTATTCATTTAAGAAAGAGAGGAAAGTTAAGTCCAAGGTACATTGGACCGTTTAAGATCGTCGATCGTGTGGGCGAAGTGTCTTACAAGCTAGAATTTCTTGAAGAGTTAGAAGGGATTCACTCTACTTTTCATGTTTCTTACTTGAGAAAATGCTTAGCTGATGACACTTCTCACATGCCATTAGTAGACATCGAGTTGATGAACAATTAAACTACATCTGGCAACCTGTAGGGATAGTTGACCGTAAGGAAAGGCATCTTCGTCATAAAGTTATTCCTTTAGTGAAAGTGATATGGAAGCAGACCCTAATAATATCTTCGAAGGTTAAAGGGTTGCAGACCCTAATATTATATGTGAAGGTTAAAGGGTTGCAGTCCCTGATAATTTTTGCGAAGGTTAAAGGGTTGCAAACTCTTCTAAATTATGCGAAGGTTACAAGTTTGTAGACCCTAATAAAAATTGCAAAGGTTATAGGGTGAAATGCTCTTTAAAACATATATAATTATCTAAGTATGAAAGTATGAAAGAATGTATGTATTAAAGAAAGGTAAAAAGGTAAATTATATAATATGTATATTTGGATGCACATATATAAGTAAGTGTATAAATTGTATGTTGCCTGATTTACTAAAACTCACTCAGCGTAGCTGACTTATAGTATGCATGCATGTAAATAGGTTAAAAGAGCTAGCATGAGGATGACACATGACATGGATTGAACGGTTGGCATCTAAAGGTGGAAGAAATGATGTTTTATTGTATGTTTTATGTTGAGACAACTTGTGATGTTTTAAGACAAGTATTCTATGGTTTGTAAGAAATGGTTGACTTTTATTATTTCGCAAAAAGTTTTTATTAACTCTGATATTTAGAAAATGTGTTTATGAGTAAATCCAACGTCCAAAGTAGGGCATCGGGATCGGGGCCTAACAAAAGGGGATTTGGGGTTAGAATGGGGGTTTCTCTATTTAAGTACATGATGAAGAAACAATTTAATGAGATAATGAGATGGTGGCTGAATTTATGGATATGGGTTCATGTTTAACTTTTCATCTAATGACACATGGCCGCTCATACTTTAGATAATTACATTTATTTTCTAAAATCCAGTTAAACCCTAGTCATTTAAATACCATACGAAACTCAGGATGTTACAAATTGTCAAGTACAAAAACAATAATATTATCACGAAACCCGCATTATACGATCAAGAAAACAGGTGATTATGAACGTAGCTTGAGTTAGACATTTCATCAAACAGTTGATAATTGCATTCCCACTTCGATTTGATGAAATTATTTCCTTCGAGTTGTAATTGTCAGGTATCGGTTCGGTTGGTCTTTATGTGGGTCGGTTCGGGTTGAAACCGCACATGAAAAAGCAAAGTCTTATATACATTTTTATATCAATACACCAAATGCTCTTTGGTATGCTCTCTTTTACATAATAATTAACTTTTTTATAAATCAAATTAAAATTAAAACACGTTGTGAAATCAATCTTATTTTTGTCATCCCATCCTAACTAATCAAACAAACTAAAAGAGCAAACATATAGAAGTAGCATGTAACACAAGAAACAAAATCACATAGTTGATTTATTAACTAAGGGGTGTTTGTGATCGCTTATTTTAGGCAATTTATGACTTATTAACTTTTGAAAAAGTGAAAAGGTGTTTGGTATTGTGTGTTATTGAGAGGATATACGTTAATAAGTTACAAAGTTGTAACTTCTTAGCTTATGAAAAATTTACGTGAAAGTAAAATAAGGAATCCCAAACACCCCTAAACCTGATTCCGTATGCACACGTTTAAAAATTTAAAAAAAATAGGCTTATTTTATTATGATATAGAAAATGACCCATGCTAGTTTAATAGCCTATTTTAGTATTTGAATAATGAGAAATAATGTGTTTTTTTATTTGTTATTTACAAAATTTCAAATCGATTATCAAATATTGATAATTCGTCTTGGTTGTCGGGTGGATATGGGTATCAGTAGTACCGTATAGACGACACAATACAAATACGACCTTGTTTGGTTCATGAAGTTCTTTGGAATTAAAATTTATTCCATACAAAGTCATGTTTAGTTGATCATGATATAGGAGATTGGACTAGAATGAAAAATTTTCGTTCAAATTCTTTTGTTTTAGGGACTTTGAGAATCCTTTTGCTCATCGAAATTTCTATTTCTAGTAGAATTTGTATCAAATGATAATGATATCCTTTGAACTATAGTGATTCTTATTATGAAGAATGATATTTCAAACCTCCATCGTTGTTTCCAAACCAGATGAAGAAAAAATATCAAACAATTTATGGAAAACCAAAACCATAGGAATAAATTTGTAGCACGAAATCCAATAAAAAATTAATTAGTCAGAAGCAAAGTCACATAAACCAAATAGAAGAGCCATTCATCGTCGAGCTCCATCTAATTCCCCAAACGTCAAACAAAATCACCAAATTTGCAAATCGTTTATCAAATGATACTAATGATAACATATTTTGGTTTTCGAATATGAACTGAGTACCGAGACCATGTATACGACACAATTAAAATTCTATAAAAAAAGTCATATTGTATTATTTGTTGAATTCCTTGGAATTGAAATTCACACAACCCAAAATAATGTTTTGTCAGCCATAATAAAACATTTGATCGGTGGATTTTGATAATCCTTCCTAACATCCAATTAAAAGTTTTTTTTTCGGTGTAATTTGCACTAGGTGAAAACTATATTATTTAATCAATGCAAATGATATCGGAAAATCCAAGCCTCTATCGCCGTTGTCAAGCCCAAATGAAGAAAAAAATATATTATTTGTTGGAAAAAAAATCATCGAAATTAATTCATATTAAAAAAAATCAAATAAAAATCATAGAAATTAATAGTAGCGATCAAAATCAAAGAAACAAAATATAAAGAACCATTTATTGTTGATCTCCACTCGGTTCCCTTATCATAAAAAACACCAAATTTGCAAAATCGATTATAAAATGATATTGCTGATGACACACCTTGGTTATGGTCTTGAATGGAGTACGAAGATCGTTTTACAACTATCGAAATACTAAAAGATCGTGCCATTTTGTGTATGAGCGTGTAATTCTGTGTATATCGTTATAGAAACGTGTCATTTTGTGTACTTTTTTATAAAGAGATAATAATCAAGTTCATAATATAATAACCATTTTCATGAAGATGTAAACTTATGAATTTATTTTAAAAGGAAAATCAAACTTGGTTTCATTACATAACCATTTAACTCAAACAACAAATGCATAAGTTGCCGCATTTACAACCTGAATACCCTACATCGCCTCTGGGTGACTTAGCCGAGCACAAACGACCACACAAGATCTCTGTACAGGGATTTGGATCAAAACTATAAATGTAAGATGTGAAGGGAGAAGCATCTGTAAACAATTGAAGGAAAAAAATATAAATTAAAGAAACCATAAATGTAATTACTTAGTTTTTGATTTTCCTTATGAAAATGAAATAAATAATATTACCAAAACCATCCCTACAGAATTCTTTTTGAGGGTCAGCAACAATGTTCGTAAATAACACGCAAAAGAAGAGAAATGACACAATACTCTGCTTCATTATCAATTCCACTCAAAACTTGAGAGTACGCAGAATATTTTGAGTTTATGATATAAACACATACGCTCGATATTTATAGCGAGTTTTTGATATCTTGTAATATGGAGCATTTATTACACAGTACGTTCCGTTTATGAATTGTACAACTACTATAGAATAACGCGTCGGCACCACTATAGCACAATACGAAAATAATCATATATTGGGTTGTTAATATAACTCATATATTGAGTTATTTTGGCCAACATGCAATGGGGTGAAGACACAGGAGGGGTTGTTCCCTTGCGGGATTGGAAGGCCGGTGCTTGGCGTGAAACTCCTTGGTGGTGCTGTAAGCCAGGATGCGGGGTTTATCAGCAGTTTGGCTATGAAAAGGGCATCTAGCGCTGTGGAACTGATGAGCTGTCTCCCAAGACTTCGGGATCCTCAATGCGAGCTTCTTTTGCTTCGCTCATGTATGGGAGTCGCTAAGCTTTTGTTCGGTTTGAGAACATGCCAACCTATGTATGTGGGGGAAGCTGTTTCTATATTTGACAATGGTCTTCGAAGGGCGATTGAGGACATCGTGGTTTGTGGAGGTCCGTTCTTTGGGGATCTCCAATGGAGGTTGGCGTCACTTCCGATCCGTTATGGGGGGTTGGGTCTCTGTTTGGCCGAGGATGTATCTACATATGCTTTTGTGGCTTCGAGAGCACAGTCGTGGTGTTTGCAAGACCATATTCTTCGGGGTTGTGATATTCATAGGTTGGACTCTGATTATGGGTGTGCGATGGATCGTTTACGTACTTCACTTCCAGATTTTGATCTTAGCGGGTTCTCTAATAAGGACACCGCCCCCCCTAAAGCCCAACATGTTGTGGCGAGTGCCTTATTTAGTGGAATCGTCAAGAGTTTAGAAGTGAAGTTTGATCTATCCCCTCGCCAAAAGGCGGTGTTTGAATGCCTTCGGGCTCCTCGGGCTCAGGATTTTCTAACGGCTATCCCCGTTGAAGGATTAGGCCAACGTATGTCGGGTTTGGAGTATCGGGCTATCCTTAAGTACCGGTTAATGATCCCTATGTTCCCGACGGATGAACCTTGCCCAATTTGTCGCAAGGTCTGTTTGGATTCTTTTGGTGACCATGCGGTGCATTGCAAAGAATTGCCTGGCTTTAAATACAGACATGATCTGGTTAGGGATGTTCTGTGTGATGTTCTTAAACGGGCAGGGATTTCTGCTAAAAAGGAGGCCCCTGTTAACTTTCTCACGGATCCTATTGAAGGGAGGTCTACTTTACGACCAGCTGATATTCTTGTGTTCGGGTGGGCAGGGGGGAAACACGCTTGTGTGGATCTTACAGGAGTGTCTCCTCTTGTTGGGCTCAGGGACCGTGGGTTTGTTGTGGGTCAGGCTGCGTTGAAGGCTGAATCGGGCAAAGTTGTTAAACACGAGAAAGCTTGTTTAGATAATCAACATGTCTTTCTACCATTTGCCTTTGATACATTTGGTTTTCTGGCTCCAGAGGCTGTGAAATTTTTGAGTAGGGTTCAGCGCGTCGTACACGGAACCTCTTCAGCTTCTAGGTCTCAAAGCTTCGTTTTTAGCAGGATTGGCTTTGCTGTTTAAAAGGGGGTTGCGGCGCAGCTTGTTGCCCGTTTGCCTGCCACTTTATTGTAATCGTTTTATAGTAAATTATATAAAACTTCGATTATTTAATTAAATTATCAATCCTAAACACGACCTCTTGCCAGTTTGTTTAACTTATGGAAGCTTGATTCATTTCTGGCTATATTTCTAAAACTTGAGCTTTTGCTTGTGACTCGTGAGTGGTTTATCATGCTTGAGCTCTGCTTATTTATTGTTTTTAGCTAATCTATATACAGAGAAAAAAAGATAGAATACAATAATTGCTTAACGTACATTACATACAAGAATACTTATATTTCATGAAATCGATCCATGAAATCACATCACAAGATCTCGAAATCGTCAATACATATCCAATCAATAATTGATTCACCGAAGTAAACAGTTTTGGATCGTTAATCGATCAATTTTTTTACTTTTCTTCACGAAAACCATTTTTGAGCGTTTTAGGTGTTTGGCTGAGCGTTTTAGTTTTTGGCTGAGCGTTTTACTATTATTTCCTTTCAGTGTTTTTGTTTTTGCCTTTGAGCGTTTCGCATACCTATGGTACGTTAAGTATTTATTGTATAGTAACCTCACCCTATATATACATTTGTAATTATATTTTATGTATGTATTAAAACTTTTTATATATAACTTAATATATATTATTACTTACTTTTATCATGATATAATATATATTATAACATAAGTTATCAATATACATATATTTATTTTGTTAATAATTAAAACTTATATATTTAATAGGGTTGCGAGACACCTTAAACTTGATAAGTGAAACTCATGCTCATTTGCTAAACCAACATATTTTTTGGCTCGAGTTTAATTAAGTTCGGTTTGAGCTTTTAACAAGTTAATCTCAAGTAGCTCATGAGCGGCTTGGCTCATTTTCTTAATTAACAAACTTATTTTTATAATGAACTTCCATGGTTTTTATTTTATAAATCATAGTCTTTTATTTCCCGGCCTGTTTGCATCTTTATAATCATTAATTAAAAAATTAAATTATAAAAAAAACACTCGTAAGAGCGTCATTATTTTGATAAATATAACATAGTAGCGCTTAGTTTATAAAAGAGTTTGAGTTCGTATAACTAGACACATGCTACTATATTTTTGTCCATTGTATAGTGTGTTAAGTGTACCTAATTCGATTTTGTTGTTGTGGGCCGATAGCTATGAGAGAATCTTTTCTCATATGAATCTAGCCAAACAATAAACTTAACCGCCCCACGGTTTTTTTTCTTTGTAATCTATACAATATATCACAAAGGGATTGATCAACTAAAAACAAATAAAATAGAAAAAATATCGTGTTGCAGATTGCTACCGCTGTAGCATCGCATAAGTTTCCTACTATTTATTAAACAAAACATTTTATAAAAACATGTTTGATTCTATACACATACAAAATACTAATTAAATATCGAAAAATAATAAAGACAAATCCATAAATAGCATTAATGATCTTGAATTATTGAAAATTAATGAAATATTTAATTTTAAGACAAAATGTTTTCAAACTAACATTTGGTATTAAAACTCATTTAAGTTACAATATTATTATTAATTACAAGTTTATCATTTTAAATGTAAGTGCTTGATTATATGTAATCAATGACGGTATTGATTTCTCGCACTATAATCACTTACTTACACACACACACACTCTGTAAGGCTCCGGTCCCGATGCCATACTTTAGCTTTGATATATTCATAAACACAGTTCTAAATATCATAGTGAACTAAAACTTTTTGCGGAATATAATAAGTCAACCATATATTACATAGCATTCCAACTCTCGTCTTAACATCATTCAAATTTATCTAGCAAAATCAAAACATAATGAAATATAACATCATAACATTCTTCTCAAGAAGCCAGCTTCTTCATTCCAATGACATGTGTCGCCCTCAAGCTGGATGCCTTAGCCTATATACCTGTGTGCATACTAAAAGTCAGCTACGCTGAGTGAGTTCTATTTAATCAGACAACATACATTACATTCTCAAACTTACGTATCCGAAGACACATATTTCATACTTAACTTGTTTATCTTTTCTTTCATGCATACATTCATTCTTTCTTTCTTTCAAACTTTCATTCTTTCTTTTGTTAACATACATAGTGCATACATAAGTATCTCTACATTTTAAAGTGTAACAACTCGGGATTTCAAACTTATAATTCATATCCGTAACTCGACCTGTTTTATGTTCAAAAAATTTTCAATTAAAAGATCGCGTCTATCGAATAAATATTGTTATTAATATCAGCTATGACCCGTATCCTGGATCCAATGACCAAAACCGTATACCCGTTTAACATGCTTGGACCTTAATTCTCGCAATCAATATGGAAATTAGGTCAATATTCGTGTTTACATTCCATGTACGACCTACACCGACACTACTATTAGGGAAAGTAAGACCTAATTGATTCGAATTAGCAATTTGATAATTTAGTTTTTAAGAAAATTGGTTTTCATACCTAGAGATCATAATACTCAAATTCCTCTCGTCTGCACCTTATTCTACTCCTCGAGATCCAACCCCTAAGTTTAATTGGGTTATAACGCGCTGCCAATACCCCGTTCATCGTCATCCTTGCCGTCAGCCTTGTCTCGTCGTTTTCCTACAATTCGTCATCGATTAAGTAACTATTATGCGCACCATGTTCGCGCTGAAGCATGTTATAATAACCCTATGATTAATTATGTAAACATACAACAGATTGATCAATTGAGTTCCTAGGGTTTATATCAATTTGAGGGTTTTGGGTGTTCTTGTATTTGTTAATTTGTTTTCGATTAATAATCAATTGGCTTGTTAGGCCAGTTGGTAGGGTGTGTGTGATAGGACCTGGTAGTCGCGGGTTCGAATCTCGCCACCAGGGGTTTTAGTTTTATTTTTTTTTTGAGCTACTATTTTTAAATTAATATAACAAATTTTAATGAATGAAAAATCATATTAATTATTAGATAAACACCATTTTAATAAAATCGACACCTTATATTGGCGTTTTCTTGACGTTTGCTCAACTTTGTATTTTTCACTTGTTATATATATATATGTGTGTGTGTGTGTGTGTGTGTGTGTATCTTTATAATATATGTATATATACGTTTTTGTTATTAAATGAATGGTATAATAAATGTAAAAAAAACCTTAACGATAATTTACCGTAAACCGATTTTAGTTAAAGATTCAAAATACATATTCACTTAAAATATTACATACTACTTTTATATTTATTTAAACGTTATTATTACATATTATAATCCCAAACATAACTCAAATCACATCGAAATCTTAATTGATTAAATTATGTTATATTAGTGATAATTAATTTATAATTATATATTTAACTAGGATTCCCTGACGGTATATCCCGAAGGGCTTACCTTTCTCATCATCCTCAATTGTATTTCGTTTATTCGATCAGGTGAGTAATCACTCCCCTATTTTTACTTGTTTTCAAATGTTTTGGGGACACTTGCGTACCATTTATCAAACTATTTATCTTATTATTTCTCAAACGCAAACTGTGATCTTTGTGTTGTGTATCAATTGAATGACTGTCTGTTACTTGCTATTTTCTTACTTGCTTACTTCAATCGCATTCGGAGAGGTCCAACATAATCTCATTATAGTATGATCATACGACCGTCGTAGTGGCCGGAGCCCGATCACATTAGCAATGGTTTCACCGACACTCATTACTTGCTTAACGATTTCATTGTTTATACTCACAGATAACAGTTTTTCCTATTTTTATTATTCATTTATATCATTATATATTACCATGTTTGTTTGTGTCAAAACTGGTGATCTACCCACTCAACATGTGTTGTTGACAAATATATATTTTGTACGCATTTGCAGGTTATAGATTTGGATTGTTTATCGAATTGCAACTCACGTAAAGATAAATTTAGGATAATAAACATATACAAGAATAGTTGGTTTTGTATTTGAAATTTTCTTTATTTTTGTTGTATTTAAATGTTGTTGATAATAAATAAATAAATTAGATATTGTCGCTTATAATTTCATAATAGTACCTTGAGAGCTGTGGCAATCAGCTCACGCCCCGATATTTCCGCCGTAAGTTGGGGTGTGACAGATTGGTATCAGAGTCGAAGGTTTAAGATAGGTCGTTAGTGGTGCCTTAGTAACATGCTTAAGAGCCCCATACATGCTTATTTGTTTACCTGATGTGTTTTATTTGATTGTTTACAGCTTACGTAATTACTTGCTAGATTTAGTACATATTTAATTGTTTATTTTATTTGTCATGTACATGCACACGCACAGCTCTAAAGCTATGATTCACTCTCAAATTATTTTATTACTCCGAGACTGTGTCTCATTCTCAAAATATTTTTATATCTCCGACGCAATACCTCATTCCCAAGATATATGTTCACATTTAAAATTTTGTTAGTTGTTTTCGTTGACGGGAATTTCTTTTAGGATTTCCTAAGTTTTGTTTTTACCTTTTTAGTGTTTACCGTAACCAGTTAACGGTTACATTTTTTTCCATTGCATTTTATTGTTATTATTTTATTACTTTCTAAATGTCTGGTCGGGTGAAAAATCCATGGGACGCCATGGACACGCCAACTATTCATTTTCACAATTATTATATTTACGATATGTGGTTGGAGCATTATCACGTGTGGTGATACACGAGATACTTCAACTACTCATACTTACATTTTTCATTCATTATTTAGTTTGGTCGGTTAAAACAGCCCGTAAAATTCCTGGGCCAACAACATATCATGGACAAGCTCATGGGAAACCCAATATATCGAGAACCTTACGTTATTTATTATTTGTTTATGTATTTTATTTTATTTTATTTGAAAGAAGTTAAGATTTGACTTAATTACTTAATTATTCAATTACATTGAAACAAGACTTATTGATTTAATTCATTCACATACTCACAAATACTTTCATTCACATGATGAAGCACAAATCATTCACTCACTGGGACTCTGTTATCACAAGTCCATCTAAACAATTTACTATTTAATTATCTAATCGGCTATCTCGCACTCATATTATCACATTCACAAATTATCAAGAGCAATTAATAGCTATTTTCTCATACGCATGTTATAACATCATCAGACTATCAAATATAATAAAAGTATTATTAAATACCTTAATATTTAAACAATATCCCTCATGTTCACGATTATCACGTTATCAATTAACGAACCTATCACAAGTAACTCAATACCCCCAATAACTCAATTACATCTCAGTTATCACCCTCAAATTTTAAGAATTAACATTTTAATTTGTTATGCTTCGATAAAATCTCATATCAAATCATCTCATTGATTATATCACCTACTTAACGAATTATCGTATAGATTACCTCATTTAAATTCTGACTTATCCTTAAGTCATGATTAACGCTAGCACAACTTATGTCGAATTTCACTTTTCTTTAATAACTAATAAGAAATTTACACAACTTATTATTTATACTCATTATTCTCAATTTACATAATTATAGAATGATTTCTACATCAAACAATATAGGTCATATATTCTCTACACCTGCTTTATGACCACAAGTACTGCCAAAGAGATAGCTCCTACAATCTCTAGGGTATAAATTCTAACTCAAAACACTAATGCAATAAATTTAATCTTGTTCAATAATTTCTTACAGAGAAATTTCGATTCATTTACCGTTACTCACCGTCATAACAACGATAATAACAAACGCAAGCTTAATAATCGAGTTTAGGTTATTAAGTAAACCAATTATCAATCTCAACGAAATCATAGTGTCCCAAACAAGAAACCTTACACTGGAATACGCTCGTTACGTCTTATTCGTGACTTTCGTCATCCAACTCAATTCTTGTGTCATTCTTAAACTCACTATTACAGTTATGGTTATCTCGTTAACACTTGTCGTTACGCTGCCTACGACACACAGACATCCCACAACGTTCTATGCCGTTGATATAGCTTTATACACCTGCTACACGTGCCTTCTACAATTATGGAGACCCTAATCACCTACGCAACACATTGTTCTTTACTCATTCACACCGAGTTCAAATTATACGGGCACCGTACCATACTACCCATACTCATTTAGCTTAAACCAACCAACTCTATGCCTTTCAGGCTTTCTTTATGTAACAAGGTCGTTCTCGCTTATTCGATTCTAGATCCGCAATACTTAATTTCATCAAGCTTACCTTAGTCAAACCTTGTTTTCATAAACCATTTCGAGATGCCCCAAATCATTTGATCTCAATTATTTAAGTTTTCATAAGCTCAATTAACAAAGGTGTTTTGAATCAAACCAATCGTAGTTAAGTTTTCATAAAGAAGATTTTTATCGTCTTCATCATTTTCGTTTAAACGTATTTTGTATTCAGTTATACCTTAAACGATTATTTGTCTAAATTAGTTATTTTGAAATAAACCCAACTTGGAAAATCCATCATTTTAAGTATCTTTTTCGCATACAATAAAATTTTTCTTATCTTTCCAAAGATCAATATCGTTGGTTGCCGTACTTATCTATACGTTTGGTTTTACTTAATCAAAATTATAGGATTTGGTTCATTAACATTTCGTCAACTAATCAAAATATTTAGATTCTCATAAATTGAAACATTTTTTTTATTCAATTATAAAAGACACAATTTCGGCAGTCAGTTATCAGTTGTCCATATTATTCAATTTGCCTTTTCTCATTTACCTTATTTGCTTATTAAATTATTGACAATGTGTCAATTTCTACTCTCAACTTTGATTTTTAACATTTTTGTATGTCGTGTATTTATTGATCTCATGCATTACAATTTACCTTTCATCTTATAAATTTTTATCGTTGAAATTGAATTGTTATAGTTCTATTATTAATTGAACTTGTCATTTTTTTAAACAAAATTATTTCCACTATGGAATTTTATTTTCCATTATTTAAGTTTATTTTCACTATTAAAAAAATAAATTTCATTGAATTCCCATCGTGATTTAATTGGAATTTTGTTATTAATTTTCACTATTATCTAATGACATTTGCACGATTGTTGTCGAAAACCTGCGGTGGTTCGTGGGTACCTCAATAATCCATTTTTCATTTTTATTAGATTTCGTTATTTAGTTGGAATCGCACGGTGGTTCGTAGATATTTCAGCTCCTTACTTCAATTTTAATACATTTTGGGAATTTAAAATGTTTCGATGATTTACTTCAGTTGTTGGAATAGTCATGGTGGTTCATACATTTCCTGCTTCACGTTTTCTTCTATTTAATTATATTATTTCTCAACTCATCTCTATTTTTCATTATTATTTTAATATTCATTATTTATTTAATCTTTCATGATAAACTATAAATATTGCAACTTCTTTATTTTAATTTTAACGATGTTATGGAGATAGGAAAATCCCTTGTAATTTGGGGATATTCCAATAACCCACTTTATAATATATCTAATTTTAAAGATTTAATTGGATTAGGACTATCTCGGTGATTCGTGAATATCCGCTTCCCAATTTCATCTATTTACAGTTTGTTTGTATACATAAATTTTTGTATTAGTATTTTTGCATTCTCAATTACTACTACTAGTACTTTAAAATTTTAATTTACATCATCTTAAGTAGACAATTGCGATATTTCAATGTTGTATAAAGTTCTCTTTAAATTTCTTGAGTTTCTCATTTAACTAAAGTAAATCCCTCAAAGCCTTTGCTTAATCTTGTTCAAATTTGTACTCTCGATCTTATGAATTCTACCTCGAATGTTGCAATATTTAAAAATTTCAAAGGTTGTTATTCGTCTACAATTATCAATTAATTCATTCATAAACTTTAGTTGATATTATCCTTGCAATCATAGAATTTTAGGTAAGTTCACATAAATTTGTTTGTTGGCTCGTATCCCCACTCTCTTTCTTCTCAATTGATCTTGTCGACGCATCATCTATCCCAACTTCAATGTTTCTGTTTCTTAACTTTTAAGTTACTTTAATATTTTCACTAATTTCATTAATCAAACTTGAAAGTTCACCTAAATTGCGTTATTAGAAATATTTTATATAATCTTCCGATTTTACACTTATAATAAATCAACTCCCAATTGTCTTATAATATGTTAACACTTTCCTCATATTTATAATAAATTAATAACTTTTCTCACAAGGTCATGTTTTCAGTATAATTTGTAACCAACACGATGGGATGAGTTATGTGGACCATCCGACGATCGAGATAATTATGGTTCAGAGCATAATTACCAAAATCCTCGCATGGAAATCATAAAATGTACAATTGCGTGTCATAATATAGAATCGAAAGTAGTTGGGATAACAGTACAAATGTAGAGATGATAAGGACATGGTGGATACGCCGCTGGTACATCCTATATATAAGTGTTCTTATCGGATCTTCATTGGAGCGTTGTTCTGACTAAGTTCTGTGTTATGATAAAAATTTTAAATTATAATTAAAATATTATTTTCCTCAAAATTTAATGGTGTTTCTATAGTATTCTTTAATTTCGGGACGAAATTCCCTTAAGTAGGGGAGACTGTAACAACTCGGGATTTCAAACTTATAATTCATATCCGTAACCCGACCCGTTTTATGTTCGAAAAATATTCAATTAAAAGATCGGGTCTATCGAGTAAATATTATTATTAATATCAGCTCTGTCCCGTATCCAGGATCCAATGACCCAAACTCGTGACCCTTTTTGCATACCGTATACCCGTTTAACATGCTTGGACCTTAATTCTCGCAATCAATATGGAAATTAGATCAATATTCGCGTTTACATTCCATGTACGACCTACACCGACCCTGCTGTTAGGGAAAGTAAGATCTAATTGATTCGAATTAGCAATTTGATAAAATCGTTATTAAGAAAATTGGTTTTCATACCTAGAGATCATAATAATCAAATTCCTCTCGTCTGCACCTTATTCTACTCCTCGAGATCCAACCTGTAAGTTTAATTGGGTTATAATGCGCTGCCAATACCCCGTTCATCGTCATCCTTGTCGGCAGCCTTGTCTCGTCGCTTTCCTACAATTCGTCATCGATTAAGGTAACTATTATGGGCACCATGTTCGCGCTGAAGCATGTTATAATAACCCTATGATTAATTATGTAAACGTACAACAGATTGATCAATTGAATTCCTAGGGTTTATATCAATTTGGGGGTTTTGGGTGTTCTTGTATCTGTTAATTTGTTTTCGATTAATAATCAATTGCCTTGTTAGGCCAGTTGGTAGGGTGTGTGTGTTAGGACCTGGTGGTTGCGGGTTCGAATCCGACCACCATGGGTTTTAGTTTTATTATTTTTTTTTGAGTTGATACTTTTAAATTAATATAACAAATTTTAATGAATGAAAAATCATATTAATTATTAGATAAACACCATTTTAATAAAACCGACACCTTATATTGGCGTTTTCTTGACGTTTACTCAACTTTGTGCTTTTCACTTGTTATATATATATATATGTGTGTGTGTGTGTGTGTGTAATATATGTATATATACACGTTTTTGTTATTAAATGAATGGAATAATGAATGTAAAAAAATACCTTAACGATAATTTACTGTAAACCGATTTTCGTTAAAGATTCGAAATACTTATTCACTTAAAATATTACATACTACTTTTATATATTTATTTAAACGTTATTATTACATATTATAATCCTAAACATAACTCAAATCACATAGAAATCTTAATTCATTAAATTATGTTATATCAGTGATAATTAATTTATATTTATATATTTAACTAGGATTCCATGGCGGTATATCCCGAAGGGCTTACCTTTCTCATCATCCTCATTTGTATTTCGTTTATTCGATCAGCAATCACTCTCCTATTTTTACTTGTATTCAAATGTTTTGGGGACACTTGCGTACCATTTATCAAATTATTTATCTTATTATTTCTCACTCGGCACAAACACATCTTCCCCACTGGCTGGCATCTCCTTACTCATCCCTTCCTTATCTGAACTCTTACCCAGCAGTGATTTTTCCATGGCCTTGACAGCCTCAGTAACGATTTCGGGAATGGCGCTATGGAGAACCTGGTAAACCTCATCCGCGATAGCCGCGCGCATAGCAGGATCTAGGGCAGGGTTACCCTCTTCCTCAGGGATAGAGGTTTCTTCCGGTTGCGGGGCTGGATCACCACTCTCGGCCTCGACAAGTGGCTTACGACCACGACCACGACCACGAACACTAGGACGTCCTCTCTTAGTTGCACGATTAATAACCATGTCTTATCCCTACAAATACAGAATTGTAACACGGTCAATGAACTTTAACGCTAACGCCATGAGAGTTAGCCATATCCTATCCATACAAAGATAGAACCTTAACATAGTCAGACACAAGTAGTATTTAGAACATGGAAGGTAAAGGTAGACTGCTAATAACGTTGATCAAGTGTTATTAGTCGTTTACTTCACCGGCCCGTCCTAAGCACCCCTGCTCCTAACCATATTAGCATACCACCTAACACTTAAACAATTAATCATATTCAGGAGACTTTAAAATTCAAGGAATGACTAAACAATTAAAGTTACCTCTTGGCGTGCAGCTACTCGCGGTTGGTATACTAGTCTTTTTCCTTACAGTTCGAGTCCAAGCATTCGGGGATGCTCGGATACCTCGAACCATGGCTCTGATACCAACTTGTAAGACCCCGACTCCCGGTGGTCCCACAGTTGGTAATCATACACGATATTTACAAAAATACTTAAACTTAATCAGCTCGTTCCATTAAAATAATAATTCAGAGTATAGGTTCAGCGGAAAATTATTAAAACAAATTCCCAACATCAAATTGAAATGTATTCAATAACACATTAAAAGAGAATTCTTAATTTTATTGAACTTCCGACTAAGTATGCCTTCAACCGATCGAGTAGTCTCGAGCACGTCCAAGCGGTAAGCATCCTCGTTTTAACCTGAAACTCACACTAACATGTACACAAAGTCATCTTAAGCTGAGTGAGTTCAAGTTTAAATAAATAACATCTTTGATAATAATAATAATAATAGATTTTTATTCCTCAGAAGCCACAGTATGCTACGGTGGCTATTATAGGCTACGGTAGCCCCTGCAGAAAAACCATATTGGCAATAGTAATGGTAATCATTCTTTATATATAAACGTCTCTATACATGCTTTCCTATATAAAAAAATATATATAAATATATATATATATATATATATATATATATATATATATATATATATATATATATATAACATTCAATAATAACATTCAGGGCCGAGAAAACGTACAACCCCAACACGTAACATTCCATCAACGCGTGCAAACACGAAGTAGGCATACGTAACATCCGTAGTCGATAACGACTACAAAATTCGCCAAATATTGGCCATACAATAATATATATACATACACATCCATAAATCATCCAATATTATCATTTCAAGGCCTATCCTATATAAATAAGCCTATGCAAAATAATTTAAACGGTTCTTCAAGCAAAATCATTTAAGTGTACATGCTAGCCCAAAACTTAAAAAAGAGTAAAAAGGGCATCATGAACTCACCTGACACAAGGCACGAATTCACCACGAGCTAGAGAATCCCTAAGTATTCCCACAACTCAAACGTCTGTCGGTTTATAAACAATCGTTACTAACGACACCGAAAAGACTCGTTTATCCTACGGGACGTTCTAACACGGTTCGAGTACCTAAGGTCTCGACGTCATCAAACTCATTCATAACAGCTCCCGGGCCTTACTTATACCCACACGATTCTTAGATACTCCTGGGAACAAAGAATTCCCAATTTGCCACCGGAAGCAATATGTGATACTAACACGCGTGTTTAAGAGTCGGTTAGGCTATTAAGATACAACTCAGCCCCGTGTGGACCCAATATGATAAACTCACAGCCAACAAATCCACACGACGCTACACGAGTCAAATGGGTCGGTAACTCGCAAGTACAAATCACTAACTATTCAATAAACGCGAATTCACGTTGTACCGACCCGTTTTAGTAACCAACAACCAAATCAGCCCCATTACCTTTAAAAATCAATTTCTTACAGCCCACCATTCATACCGAGACTACAACATCCAAATTGGTTGTTAGTTCACTCAAACAACGCGCTACACATCACAATTCACAAACTAGTCAACCGAATACTGGTTTTCAATCTACAATTAATCAGACGAACACCAATAGACATAATCTTAAAGTATGTTATACTAGACATACCTATGAAGATTATGGAGTAAAAACCTCAATCACCTCATCCCCGAAACTGCTCAAACGATAAGCCACCCGGTAAGACTAAAACAAGCAGTTTACGATCAATACGCGAGATATAAAGATGGGTTATGGTGTAAAATACTAGCATTGTTGTAGAACTAACCTTGGATTATTGTTTTACACCTTAATGTGTGCTGGAAAGGAGAAAATCAAGGCTGGAGTTGCTGCTACTTCCAATCGGGATAGAGAAGAAAAGAGAAAGCAAATGGATGAGTGCTCTTTGATGTCCGATCAATTAAAGAAGGAAAAAGGGGAGCAGGTGAGGAACATGGTGAGGGGAGTGGTTGAATCCCGAGCTGTTTCTCATGAGGGCTGATCAAAATAAAGCAGGTGGAAGACAAGGCACATGGGGTGGTTGAATTATTCAACCCGAATCATTTTCTTGTTTAAAATATAATAACAATTTTACACCATAGCCCCTCCTAATTGAAGCATATGGCAACTTGAGGGAAAGTTAAATGATTTAACGAACCGGGATAACGAGAAGGAAATTAACGGGTGTTACACAAATATATATTTTGTATGCATTTATAGGTTATAGATTTAGATTTCTTATCGAACTGCAACTCACGTAGAGATGACTTTAGGATAATAAACATATACAACAATAGTTGGTTTTTGTATTTGTAATTTTCTTTATTTTTGTTGTATTTAAATGTTGTTGATAAAAAATAAATTAACTAGATATTGTCGCTTATAATTTCATAATATTACCTTGAGAGTTGTGGCAATCAGCTCACGCCCCGACATTTCCGCCATAGGTTTGGGTGTGACATAAAGAGTCTTTCGCCCTATAACCTCACAGATATTATAAGGGTCTGGTTACTATCCTCTCAAATATTATATGAGTTTGTCCCATTCTTTCCATACAACCATACATTCATGCATACATTTCTTCATATTATCATTCATATAATTACATACATACTTTTAACCTTTTCTATATCATTCATTAAACATTCATATAGCATATACTTACCACTTAATGTAAGTGTATTAACTAACCACATAGGAGTATGCATACAACCCAAAAAACATAACAAGGAAAAGGGCTAGAAACTCGTCTGGTCCTGTTTCTCTCGGAGTTAACATTAACATCTTTCCTTAGTTGTGCACGGCTAACTGTTTAATAATTTTAAACCTCACTTAACTACCTTTAACAAAATAATATTTCTAGGTTAGTGAAACCCCTAACTAGCGTGGGTTCGAGGGCATCATGGTACAAAGAGTAGTATCCCCTAGCAGGGTCCAAGGGCAGAGCCCCTGGCTGGAGTTAAAAATTCATCAAAAAAACGCATCTTTAAATGAATTGTGTTTTCTTCAAACAATTGAATTCTAAAGAATTCGACTTAAAACTGGATTTCGTGTCTTTCCTTTATAAATGTTTCCTTTCATCCCTATTTTGCTTGTTTTACTGATAAAACGACTTCTGGGCATAACAACTTCATTTTGTTGCTTAAATACGGTCTGAATATTACTCGTTCATCTCGATTCATCCCAAACAACTCGTTTATGTTCAAGTTTGCGTATTTCTTACATGATACGGCCCGATTTGCGTTAGTATCAGATCCTATTTCAAACCGACCTTAAAACTTAACCTTTTAACTAAAACGCACCTATTTTGGTTTGGTTTTGCTTCGGACATGATTTAATATGTGAATCTAGGTGTTTTACAAGCTGTTCGATGATTGCAAGGTCACGCAATCTATCCTTCTTCAGCTCGGATATGAATCCGGTATGAAGGAGTGTGTTTGTGTGTGTTTTTAATGTGTAGGGAGGCAAGGATAATGGAAATGAGGGCTTTATAGAGGGTTTAGGGTGTTTAAATACCTCTAAGCCCAAGGACCTAATGCCCATCTCCATCTCTTATTCCATCTTTTATTGTCCAAGCGTACACTCTATTATTATTATTATTATTATTAAACTTAACTAAATAACAACACACCATTAAGTGAACACAATTCTTTTATTATTTATTATTATTATCAAAAGTAGGATGTTACACACAAACACACATATATGCCTAAATTCATGCGACAAGTCATCCTTGTGCGAGAGGTGCGAGAAATCAACATAAATCACTAATATAATTACAATTTTTAAAATTTAAAAGTAAATGAAAATGTTTATCTACAAAAATAACTATTTTTTCAATGAATACAACTAATAAAATTATTAATTTATTTATCCAATTAACATAACTATTCCAATTAAGATAATTAAAAATATATAAAGATAAAACCATTATAATTAGCTCTAAAACTATATAACTAAAAAGATGGAAAAAAAGTTTAATATTTTTATAATTTTTTTTCTCTATCATCATTTTATTCTACATAAAATTAGAAATACAGTTTATTCATATAATATAATTTCTTTCAATCCAAAAACAATTTATTTCAACTCATCAACATTCATCAATGAGAAACTTTTTTTTCTTTTCTTGTAATAGTTATCGATACATATTTTTTTTCTTAGTTGACACACCTACAAAAACCATTGTAACGACTAATAAAAAACGTATATACATCATACATATGTATCCATTAAATACCAACAATAACTATACAACTTGCACAAATCTTATAACATATAAAAGTTTTTAGCATAGAAAAAATGTATAAAATATACACCAACGTGCAACCTATATATGAAACTAAGCATCAACAATTACATAAAGCACACAAAAATAAATATATCTCACATGTGGTCGTCATATAGTAACAAAAATGTACAACTTACACAAAAACATATAAAGATATACAATCTTTACAAAAACATATAACATACACTTGTGTTTTGGCATAAAAACATATAATGTACACACATACATCTAACAAACATATGAATTTCAGTATTAACAAGTATATATAAACTACAAAGAATATATAACTTGCACATGTGTATTTTAGAATACAATCTTCAAATGTTTTAGTTAATATTAAATACATATGTGAAGGTTATGTACATTTTCATGTAGGTTGTATATAATTGTTGATGCTGAATACAAGTGTAGGTTTATGTTTTTGTGTATGGTGTATATTTATGAATTCAAATTAAATTAGCGGTCCATATTAATTTATCTCACTTATCACACTATGATGAGTTATCGCATAAACCATCCCCATACATTCATATATGCATACACACCCCCCTCCCCCCCCCCCCACACACACATATATATATATAGGATGGTTCAAGAGAGAAATGATATTATTGTAAGAAATGTGAGAAATGAATGTGGACCACTAGTTTTGTTTTAAGTTTTAAATGCTTAAAGCTAAATAAAGAAAATATTAATTATTCTCTTTCTTCAATTAATATAACTAATAAACCATAATACTTATCTATTTAATTAATAGAACTAATTAAATTATTATAATTAGAAAATATTAAGAACTCATTTATTTTTATAACTTACTTTTTGTTTTTAAAATTTTTTTCCTACACAAGTATAATTTATTCATATATTAAAATTTTTTTCTATCCAAAACTAATTTTTTCCAACTCAATATATTAATATCCATCAACACATACTTACATTATGATGAATAATACCAAAAAACTATTTTACATGTATTTGCATTAGATGTCAACAAAAAAACATACAACCTACACAAAAACGTATAATCTACACTTGTTCTAAGAATAAGGCAACATATAACCTATACACGAAAAATATTTAACCTACACACAAAATTCATCATCAATAAAATACACACGCACACGAAAACATTTAACCTGCACACGGAAATTTTATCTTACACAAATACAATTTATTAATACATTAATTTCTTTTTATTCAAAACCAATTTCTTCAAACTCAACATATCAATATCCATTAACACGTAGTTACATTGTGATGAATAATAAAAAAAACTGTCTTACACATGTTTGCGTTAAATGTCAATGAAAAATATACAACCTACACAAAACATATAACATACACTTGTTCTAAGAATAAAAAAAATAACCTACATACGAAAAACATATAACCTACGCATGTGTAGGATATGCGTATCTTTGTGTAGTTTATGTAATTGTTGATGTCGAATTCCATATGTAAGTTGTATGCTTTTTGTATGTTGTACGTATTTATCTCTCAAAACAAGTGTATGTTATATAAATTTATGTAGGTTATATATTTATTGTTTACATTTAATGCACACATTTGTATGATATTATTTATTATAAAAAATTTTATTGGCATACCAATCGAAAAAATATATATATTATGTTTTGATATTTAGTGTTAAAAATTATGCTTATAAATTGAGTGGAAATTATTTTTTAATATAAAGAATAGTATTATATGAATAAATTGTATTTATGTTGAATAAAATTAAGAATGTTTAAATAAAAAATAAAACTAAATTAGTGTTTTTATCTTTTTAATTATTATGGTTAAATTAGTAGATATATTAATTAGAGAGATATTCATTATGATTATATTAGTTGTATTAATTGGAGAGAGAGAGTGCATTTATTGTTGCATTTACATCTTTTTTACTTATTTTTAAATATTTAAAACCTAAAATAAAACTAGTGGCTCATATTCATTCCTTTCATTTCTTGCAATAATTTGATTTTTTTTCTTGAACTTAAACCTATATATATAGGGGTGAATTCACTACGGAACTCCAAAAATATGGAGAACTGGGGAGCATTCTTCCCAACTCTTGATTAATTCCTCACATCCTTATGGTACATCCCCAATCACCTACATCACATTAATAAAAAATAATTAAAAAAATTATAAAAAAATAAAAAAAAGTAATAATCTTTTATATAAATACAATTACTTTCACACAAAACACTCATATAACAAGACTGGATAGTATCTAAGCCTATCGAGCAGCCTTGGGCCTTTGACAACTATGAATGTTATTCATAATTAATCAGATCAGACAAAGTATCTATAACGAGCTTACGGATTCAACTAATGATCCAACGGTGGTTAAACGCATTAATGTATTACTAACAATGTGGGAGTAGTCATCCTGCAACTGCTATATACCTTAACTTTTTAATCCAATTAACTTAATGCCAATTTCAAATCGTTCTCTTAAAATCAGTTATCTAAAATCAGTTATCTAGACAACTAATATCAGCAGATCAATAAATTGGGTTCAAATTATGAATCAATCAAATGCTGATCCATAAATTAATCAGATCAAATCAGTATACAAATGGTTAAACACTCATAATCAAACTAATCTACCGTTAATGTCACTCATAACCTAAATTTGATATAAAGAGTAAGATCACAATTAACTGTTGAAGAGGTAGGTCCCAGCAGAGACCAGTTGGTCCCGCAAGACTCACCTTGAATAGGGACGTCTGCGCAAAGGCCATCTACTCCCGCAGGACCCACCATGCTCATAGAATCTTACGCGCAGTACGCAAGCTGTACACGCAGGGAAAGCCTCCCAATGGTGAAGTACCCCGCCTGTTCCCGCAGTTGCGGATACAAGCCATCAGGGAAGGCTACCCGCAGACAGCAGGGCTACACGCACAAGGCAATAGCTACTTCAGTAGTCACATGAAGGAATGAGCAAGGCGGGAACAATCCCGCCAAAATGAGCCAGTCCGTATGATTCTGAAAGATCTTTTGTACTATACCTACCAAGGTATGGATAGGACAGACGATCTGACCAGAACAACCCATGAGCCAATCACAGGGTGACAGCTCACCGACAACAGTACGAGGAGGAGCACCCTCTAGTACTGTTTGTCACTATTAGCCGCTGCCTACTCACCAACTCCTACTGACGGGCGTGCGTAGCCTACTGTTGGTAGAATAGTATTACTGTTGGCCGTAACCTATTCACCAACC
Organism: Bidens hawaiensis; assembly: GCF_021521415.1. Lineage (NCBI taxonomy): Eukaryota > Viridiplantae > Streptophyta > Magnoliopsida > Asterales > Asteraceae > Bidens > Bidens hawaiensis. The sequence continues at coordinate 152,707 of NW_027496098.1, forward strand.
AGCATGGCCTGCGTATAATCCACAGTAGGTGGGACGTGCATAATCTACAGTTGGTGGAATAGTGCAGCCGACTTTATTACTGTTGGCCGTAACTTATCCACCAACCAGTATGGCCTGTGCATAATCCACTGTTGGTAGAACAGGAATACTATTCAGCCGGCTGTACCTGCTTGGAAACCTACCTTCGGCTATAAATACTCCAACATCTTGGAATGGTAAGATCATCTGCTATCCAGTTATCTAGCAATCTCTTAATATACACTTATATTAAGAGCAATCTAGTCTGATTCTCACGCCGGAGGGTGGTCACAAGGAGGAACCCCCCCCCTTCTCAGTGACGAGCTTACGGTGTTTGTTTTGCAGGTCTCCTGAAGAACAGCCTTCTCAGCTAGATCTCATCCGTGGGAAACATTACTTAAACCCCCAGATTATCTATAATCTATCCAGGGTTCACTTAGTGTTTCTTCATTGGCGCCATCCGTGCATAAAAGCTAGAACTATTTTAGTTTTTCACAATTTCTGAAGAAATGGTTAACGTTACTCCGGTCCAAAGGCCAGTAACCGACCAAGAAACCCCGGTAACAACCCCAGCAACTGGGGGGAACACCGGCGGTTATACAATCCTTACGAACACTACCCCGACTACCCAAGCCGGGGAAAGTGCAGTAAATATTCCACTGGGGTTCACCGATACCCAGCTGGAAAAACGAACGAAGGTCCCTCGCCAAACACTAGATCAAGTGAAGGCATGGGCCGAAGCACGGCAAAGAGAATTCCAAGCCGAATTGGATGAACGCTTGCGTTCAGTTCAACAGGCTGAAGAATTCGCCAGTACTCGCCAACACCTCAATATGAGCAGTGACTGCGAGTACTCAGACGACGAGTTGGATTCCGATACCGACGCAAACCCTCGCCATAAGGCGAAAGGTAAGCGTAAGGAAACGGACGTCCAACCAAAAAGGAATTTTGGGGAAGCTTTTAAACCAATCGCGGAGAGAAACCCGCGTGACTTCTCCAAAACCTTTAGACCAACTGCTACAAATGCAGGAAAGTCAAAATTCGCAAGGGACATTGCGGAAGCAATCGCCCCAAGAAGTGCCAAACAAATGTCCAACATTGGCACTTATGATGGTCTATCCGACCCAGACGACCATTTGAACAGGTTCATTGCGGGGGCCACCGTCAGCAACTGGACGGAACCCACGTGGTGCTACATGTTCCAGATGACTCTGGTCGGAGCGGCCAGGGCATGGTTCGATCGTTTACCGATCCACCACATATATGACTGGGCGGACTTTCAGAACAAGTTCAGCCAGCACTTCAGCCAACAGAGGAAGTACACTGAAGAGCAGTGGACGATCCTCAACTACGTGAGAGAGGAGGATGAATCTTTACTAGACTTCATCACTCGCTTTAACTCCAAAAAGCTAAGTCTCGGCAACATAAGTGAGGATCTGGTTCGCGCCGCCTTCATCCAAGGCGCCGAATACCCAGAACTTATCCGCACATTGACGGGTAAGGATGGCATGCCATCAACATGGGATGCCATCATGACGGCGGCAAAGCGCATTGCCGAGACGGAAAAGCAACTGGGAAGGGATCTTCCCCAGAGTACACACCTCTACACGCAGAGGACAAGAGAAAACAATGTCCGGATCGCCCGGCAAAACAAAAAGAGGAGGCTAGGTATCTGGCAGTCAAGGGTAAACTTTGACACCTCATCCAGCTCTCGCCCTCTTGTTGGCGGAAGGGACAACACACACCCTTCAAACCGAAAACACCGGTGGACGCCACTCACGAAGAGCGTCACGGAGATATTTGCCACGGAAAAATTGCCATGGCCAAAAGCCCCATTGATCCGGCAGAAACCTAATGCGGATCAAAGCAAGTCCTGTGATTTCCACGGGACAAAGGGTCATGGTACTGAAGAGTGCACATCCTTGAAAGACATTGTTGAAGCATTTGTCAAGGATGGACGACTTGCACATCTCGTGGCATCAATCAGGAAGGGAGGAAGGAATGACAACCGGTACAGAGGTAACGGACGAAAGCCCGTCGACATCAGCATCAACATGGTTCATGGCAAGGTCGGAGGAAGAAAAAGACGAATGACAGAACCATGCGCGTGGAAGGAAGCTGAGGTGCGCTTCCCGCGAGTGCCAGGAGGCCCCAGCAAAGAAGGCCCCATCGTCATCAAAAGCCAGCTGGGGCATTACATCACTTCCCGCACTCTTGTTGACAACGGCGCTTCGTCAACAGTGATGTACAGGCAGTTCTTTGACAAGCTAGATGATGAAGACAAAGAACGCCTGGAAACGGTCTACGCTTCAATGGAAGGGTTTGACGGCAGTACAGAAACCCCCCTGGGTATCCTATCTTTCCCCGTCACTCTTACAGATGAAAAACACTCCCGCACAGAGGATGTGGACTTTGTCGTGATGAGGAAGCCACACCACACGTACGACATCCTCTTCGGGAGAGACGGGATGGCAAGATTCAACGCCGTGGTATCTTCAGTCCACGGCATGATGGGATGGCCAACAGCTGAGGGTGTGGCGATGATCACTGGCATTCCCCAGGTATGCATTGCATCTGTCTCATCTAAACCCAAACCAAAGATGGCTAAACCAACCATCACCGAACCGGAAAAATGGGCCTTCAATGGCAAATACCCCGACCAGGCCGTTACCATTGGACCAACAATCGTTGATCCCACCCGCACCCTACTCAAACGCTTACTGCAGAAAAACGCTGACATCTTTGCGTGGGCACCAGCTGATATGACTGGTGTACCCCGAAGTAAGGCGGAGCATAAGCTCAAGTGCGATCCGGCTGTCACGCCAGTCGTACAAAAGCGCAGAGTAATGGGGCCTGAACAAACTAACGCGTGTAGAACCCAAGTCAAGGAACTCCTTGACGCAGGCATCATACGCGTTAGTAGATATCAAACATGGGTTGCAAATCCCGTAATGGTACCGAAGAATGACAAACAATGGCGCATGTGTATAGATTTCAAAGATTTGAACAAAGCATGCCCCAAAGATTGTTATCCGTTACCAGAAATTGATCTTAAGGTGGATTCGTTGGCACCATTTCGCCTTAAATGCTTCCTGGATGCGTATAAGGGGTACCATCAAATCCACATGGCCGTAGATGACCAGGACAAAACCGCATTTCGGACGCCCGATGGTACATTTTGTTATAAAATGATGCCATTCGGACTTAAGAATGCAGGGTCCACGTACCAACGACTGATGGACAAAGAGTTTCATGCCCAAATCGGGAGAAACTTGGAAGTCTATATGGATGATTTGGTCATCAAAAGCCCCGAGCCAGAAGCGATGTTGAAAGACATTGAAGAAACTTTCAACACGCTTAGAAAGATAAACATGAAGCTCAATCCGAGCAAGTGTTCATTTGGGATGGAAGAAGTGTGACAACTGCCCGAATCCGACCCGACCCAGGTACCCGTTTCTCTGATCCGTTTCTTTTTTTTGATTTGATTTAAAGTTTATTATTAATCTTTGTAAATTTAACTGAGTAAATTAAATATATTTATTTTATTTGTTCATTCTCGCCTCTTTCTCTTCCCCTTTCTTTCCGCCGTCCCGCCTTCCTTTCTTGTCGTCCCGCCTCTTTGTCTTGTCGCCATCCCGCCCTCCTGCTTAACCCTTAAGCCTTGAACCCTCTTCTTTGCTTGTCCTTTGGTTCTTCTCGCCTAAGGATGTCTGCAGCTCCTCGCGCTAAGGAAGCCTGCGTGAAGACATCTTGTTCCTGCAATGCGTGAAGAGAACTCTTCTCGCAGCGCGCTAAGAATGTATGTTCTTCCCGCGATGCGCTAAGAATTCTAGTTCTTCACGCAGCACGCTGAGAATTTGTAGTTCCCGCGGCGCGCTAGGAATTTATGTTCTCGCAGTGCGCTAAGGATTTGTGATTCTTCCCGCAACGCGCTAAGGATTGTTGTGCCAGCCTTCGCGCTCGCGCACACAGCCTTCTCGCGCTGAACCCTTGTTTAAATCTAGCCGTTTGCTTTTGTGTTGTCTTATCTTTTGAGCTGTTGACCTGCTTTGCTTTATGTCTGAATAGTTGCTTTCGGCGCTGCATGCGTACCAACCCCATTGGTTGGTAGATAAAGTAACTGACATTATCTTTTGAGGATCTGCTTTTCCATGCTTTATCCAGTACCTTTACCAGAACCGCCCATGCTTTTTACTGTTCCCTGACAGCTTTCCCTTTTGCTTTTCCCCTTTTCCTGCTGCCATATCTTTTGAGATCTTTTACTGTTTGCTTTTGATATCTTTTGTTATCTTTTGAGATCTTGCTTTTGGAATCTTTTTGTTGATATCTTTTCTTTTACTTTTGGAAATCTTTTCTAGGGTTTATGTCCCCTAGGGTTTGCCTATAAATATAATACTATTTTCTTAACACTTCACACACTACACTTATTATCTCTTCCTCCCTCTTGCTCTCTGCCGTTGTCCTCCTGCCGCCTCCTCTCTTGCCTCCGTCTTCCTCCTTGTTCTTCCTGCTTTTCCGGTAATATATTATATATAATAATTTACTTATTAATTATGCTAACTTATTACCTAGACCTAAAACCGATCGTTGAAACATAATCTTTAATTATAGGTTAACTTTGCTTGTTTAAGAGTTGGTTCTTGCATTATCTTACATCGCATCTTTATCAAGTGAGTAATCTCGTATCTAATCCCTTTTTGTTTTAATGTTTTGGGATGTTCATGTGTTCGTACAAAACTGAGTCTCAAACTGTTTATGAAGTTTTAGTCGCGCAGTATCCCATGTGTTATGGATATTTACTTGGCTGTTATTTGTATGTGTGTATCATTAACCGCTTTGTTCGGCCTATTCCGAAGTTCTCATGGATCCATTGGTAGACACGGGAGAACCTATCGTTTATGTTTTCTCTTTTGTTTACACTTGCACAGTTTTCTTGTTTTTGTGCTCATTTGGGAGTACGGATTGAACTATGAGCTATGAATCTAAGGCTTGGTCACAATCTGATTTCACCCTTGTTAGATACCAGATTAACATATGTTGCGCGCAGATTTACTGTTGTTATCTATGATTATCTATGATTAACTATGAATATCTATTAAACTTGATTTCTCACCAACACGCAAGTGTTTGACGTTTATTTTAACACATGTTCAGGTTTGCAGTAGCTGCTTTGAAGCTTGAGGACACATAGGATGTTTACTTTTGTTTTGGACCTAGATTTAAAATGTAACAAGACAAGTTTATGTTATTTGAATATTATGCTTTATAATATATCGATTTATGTTGATTTATGTTCTTTATTTTCCCCGCTGCACGTGCGCGATAAAATGTGTATTAATAAATATTGACACCAATAGTGTCACGAGTAATGAAACAATATGTGGCGCCCCGATGTATAATCCGCCTTTGGTCGGGGTGTTACAGATTGGTATCAGAGCTCGTTGACTTTAGGATAGGTGGTTAGACGTAACGACCTAGAAAACCTAAGAGTCCCCTCTCGCGCATGAGAGAAATCTCATGTTTGCGCGCTTATTGTTAATTACTCGTTATTTATGAATATGCTCGCGCTTGTGCAGTATATGATTTTATGTTTTATTTCACGATATTTCGATTTTTGCTAAATTTCGATTTTTATTGATTTTTCTTGCATATTCGTTTGTTGGGATTGAAAATCCGAAAAGTCATGGTGATACATGAATAGTTGATTTTCAATTTCCATTTACGATTATGTTCTGAGGTTGGAGACTTGAAAAGTCATGGTGATACATGAATTGTCAACCTCCAATACTCATTTTCTTGTATATTTTATATTGAAGATTGAAAAGTCATGGTGATACATGAATCGTCAATCTCCAATACTCGTTTGCTCGTATATTTTAAACTGGGAATTCGGAAAGTCATGGTGATACATGAATTGTCGATTCTTGATTCGAATTTGTTACCTTTATTAAGTCTGCAATTAGGGTCATTTATTTTACTTTAACTTTTGACAGCATCTAACTCCGTGAAACCAAGCTTTATAAGATTAAAACTTTGCGCTAAAACCAAGATATTAACTAAAATTTAAAACTTTTATAGAATGCCTCCGCTATCTCGCCGATTTCAGAGAAGAGAAGCCTCGCGCATGCGTAGACAGCAACGTTCCCAGGAAATGGCCGCCGCGATAGCCCAAGCTTTGAGCCAAAACAATGCTAATACCTCCAGTTATAACATTAAGTCCTTTCATGCGGGTAAACCACCCAAGTTCACAGGTCTCGAGGGAGCCACCGTGATGCTCCAGTGGCTCGAGAAGATTGAAAACACTTTCCTCCATACCCAATGCCCTTCAGACAGACGAACCCTCTATGCCTCAAGTGTCCTGGAATCTAGGGCGCTTACATGGTGGAATGGAGTAGCTCATGCGCGTGGCGCAGAAGCTGCTTCTAGCGTACCTTGGGAAGAATTTAAGGATCTCCTAATGCGAGAATTCTGCCCTCCCAACGAAGTCAAGCGCCTGGAAGAAGAATTCTGGAACTTGAAACAGTACAGCGGCGAAGCGCGCGAGTACGCGACGCGCTTCCACGAGCTAAGCTTACTGGTCCCTCACCTTGTTACCCCTACCCGCCGAGCCATCGAGAAGTTCCTTGGGGGTCTCCCCATGGAAATTCAAGACTCCGTATGGGCCAGAAACCCAGCAACCCTCTCTGACGCCATCGAGTTGGCCGCTGTGCTCAGCGACAACCATGTCAGAGCAGGAACCCTGTTCCTGCGGGGAGCTGAGAAGACCAAACCCACCAAGACTGTCCCTGAACCATCAGAAACCAAACCAGAACCCTCACACCATAATAACCCCAAACGCAAGCGCAGAGCCTATGCGCTTACCAACCCTCCCATTGTCCAGCAACCCATTTATCAATCCCCAGTTTACGCGCCTAACCCACTATCAACCTACCCAGCACCTCCTGTAGTCCACCACTATGCCTTAACCACTCCAGCACTTCCTGCCCCGCCAACTAAGAAACCTTACACAGGAAACCAACCCTTCTGCCCAACCTGTAGACTTCATCACCCACCTCAAACCCCGTGTCGACAATGTAACAGATGTGGCCGCACTGGTCACACTACTGAGTACTGTAGAACCCCTCCCGCCAATCCAATTGCGCCAACACCACCAGCCTACCCGCAGAACCCACAACCAACATACCAAAACCCACGACCCAGGTCGTGCTATAACTGCGGTGATCCCAGTCATTTCCGGAACGCGTGCCCAAGGCTACAAGTCCAGATTACTCAAGCGAATCCGGTGAACCAAATTTCGAACCCAGCGGCGCGAGGCCGAGCCTTTAACATAACAGCGCACCAAGCGCAAGCGATTAATGACGTAGTTAATGGTACATTTTTACTTAACGGTCACTATGCATCTGTACTTTTTGATACTGGCGCCGATAGAAGTTTTATTTCTCGCGCCTTCGAGCAGAAGCTTGCGCGACCGCGCAGCGATTTAAAAGAAGATTTTACAGTTGAATTGGCTAATGGTGAAACTATTTTAATAAACGCTGTGATAAAAAATTGCACGCTTAACCTTAACGAAAACGATTTTCTAATTGACCTCATTCCTATGCCTCTTGGAAGTTTTGATGTTATTATTGGTATGGATTGGCTCTCGCATAATCGCGCCGAAGTTATTTGCGCTAAGAAGTTGATTCGCATTCCTCGGGAAGATGGTGATCTTCATATCTTTGGCGAGAAACCCTCCCGCGGTCTTAAGCTTATGTCTTGCGCTGAAGCCCGGAAACTCATGCGGAAGAAATGTGTTGCATTTTTAGCCCATGTGGTTAAACCTGATGAAGAAAAGAAGAAACTTCGCGATATCCCTGTTGTGCGTGACTTCCCTGAAGTTTTTTTCCTGATGATCTTCCTGGTATCCCTCCCACTCGTGAAGTCGAGTTTCGTATTGATCTTGTCCCTGGTGCTTCCCCCGTAGCCAAATCTCCTTATCGTCTTGCACCCGCTGAGATGCAAGAATTGGCCAGCCAACTTCAAGAGTTGACTGCTAAAGGATTCATTCGCCCTAGCTCTTCTCCCTGGGGTGCTCCGGTGTTGTTCGTTAAAAAGAAAGATGGATCGTTTCGCATGTGTATTGACTACCGCGAGTTGAACAAACTCACCATTAAGAACCGGTATCCCTTACCGCGTATTGACGACCTCTTTGATCAACTCCAAGGTGCCTCTTGTTTCTCCAAGATCGATCTCCGTTCTGGCTACCACCAGTTGCGTGTTCGTGATGAAGATGTTCCCAAGACTGCTTTTCGTACTCGTTATGGCCATTTTGAATTCTTGGTCATGTCCTTCGGTTTAACCAACGCACCCGCCGTTTTCATGGATCTAATGAATCGGGTGTGTAGGCCTTTCTTGGACCGTTTTGTGATTGTGTTTATTGATGATGTTCTGGTGTATTCTAAGACCAAGGCCGAGCATGAGCAACATCTCCGATTGGTATTGCAAAAGCTTAGAGCCGAGCAACTCTTTGCCAAACTCTCCAAGTGTGATTTCTGGTCGGATGAAGTACAGTTTCTTGGTCATGTTGTAAACAAGATGGGTATTCATGTCGACCCATCCAAAATTGAAGCAATCAAGAACTGGATTACACCATCTACTCCAACCGAAATCCGTTCCTTCTTGGGCTTAGCTGGTTATTACCGGCGTTTTATTTCGAACTTTTCAAAGATCGCTTTGCCTTTAACAGCTCTAACGCACAAAGGTAAGCCGTATATTTGGGGCTCGAAGCAAGAAGAAGCCTTTCTAACGCTCAAGCGTTTGTTGTGTGAAGCTCCTGTTCTTGCGTTACCTGAGGGAAGTGATGATTTTGTTGTGTATTGTGATGCCTCTAACCAAGGTCTCGGTTGTGTTCTTATGCAACGAGGCAAGGTTATCGCTTACGCATCAAGGCAACTTAGGATTCACGAGAAGAATTATACAACTCACGATCTCGAACTTGGTGCAGTTGTTTTTGCCTTGAAGATCTGGAGACACTACCTTTATGGTACTAAGTGTATCCTCTACACTGACCATAAAAGCCTTCAGCATATCTTTGATCAAAAGGAACTTAACATGAGACAACGCCGATGGAACGAACTCATCAGCGATTACGATTGTGAGATCCGGTATCATCCTGGTAAAGCTAATGTGGTAGCTGATGCGCTCAGCCGTAAACCCAGCCAGCTTAACTGTATCTTGCCGCGCACCCAGCTTCATTTCGCGCCGATCCTAAACGATCTTGAATCGCGCATTCGCGACTCGCAGCGCGCATCCATCAGCAATGGCAACCTTCGCGCCGAGTTAGCGTGTGGCGCGGAAGCGCATTTTGTCCCTAATCTGAGTGGAATTCTCTGCTATCTCAATCGCATCTGGATCCCTTGTGATGAGAATCTTCGCGCTGATATCCTTCGTGAAGCGCACAAATCTCGATATTCTATTCATCCTGGCGCTGATAAGATGTACAAGGATTTGCGCATTACTTATTGGTGGCCTGGCATGAAAAAGGATATTGCTGTGTTCGTAGCTAGGTGCCTGACTTGTTCTAAAGTTAAAGCTGAACACCAACGCCCATCTGGTTTGCTCGAACAACCAGAAATTCCTACGTGGAAGTGGGAAGGTATAGCAATGGACTTTATTACCAAGTTACCTTTGACAGCAAGCAAACATGATAGCATTTGGGTAATAGTGGATCGTTTGACCAAGTCTGCTCATTTTCTGCCCATTCGTGAAACCTACCATGTTGAGCATCTCGCGCAGCTTTACGTCAAGGAAATTGTCTGCCGCCATGGTACCCCCTTGAGCATCATATCCGATCGCGATGGCCGTTTTATATCTCGCTTTTGGAAATCTCTCCAATCTGCGCTAGGAACTCGCTTGGACATGAGTACGGCATATCATCCTCAGACTGACGGTCAGTCTGAGCGAACCATTCAAACCCTTGAAGATATGCTTCGATCTTGTGTTCTTGATTTTGGAGGTGATTGGGATTCACACCTACCTTTGATCGAGTTTTCTTATAATAACAGCTATCATTCTAGCATTGGTATGGCCCCATTTGAAGCACTTTACGGTCGAAAGTGCCGTTCACCGATTTGTTGGAACGAAGTGGGTGAAGTTCAAGTCACAGGACCCGAACTAGTTCAAGAGACAACCGATAAAATCGCCAAGATCCGTGATCGTCTGCTGACTGCCAGAAGCCGGCAGAAGAGTTATGCTGATCGCAGGCGAAGGCCTCTCGAATTTCTAGTTGGTGATCTTGTTCTCCTCAAAGTGTCGCCTTGGAAGGGTGTTGTCCGCTTTGGGAAGAAAGGTAAACTTGCGCCTCGTTATGTTGGGCCATTCAAGATTCTCGCGCGTATAGGAAAAGTTGCCTACAAACTTGACCTGCCGCCCGCGCTCAGTAATGTGCATCCAACTTTCCATGCATCCAATCTCAAGAAGTGTTTAGCTGACGAGAACCTTCACATTCCTCTTGATGAAGTTCAAGTTGATGAATCTATGCATTTTGTTGAGAAGCCCGTGGAGATTATGGATCGCGAGGTGAAGAAAACCAAGCGCAGTCGCATCCCTATTGTTAAAGTTCGTTGGCAGTCCAAGCGCGGAGCCGAGTTCACTTGGGAAAGGGAAGATCAGATGAAGATCAAGTACCCGTACCTTTTCTCTGCGCCACCTACTACGAGTTAAATTTCGGGACGAAATTTCTCAAAGTAGGGGAGACTGTGACAACTGCCCGAATCCGACCCGACCCAGGTACCCGTTTCTCTGATCCGTTTCTTTTTTTTGATTTGATTTAAAGTTTATTATTAATCTTTGTAAATTTAACTGAGTAAATTAAATATATTTATTTTATTTGTTCATTCTCGCCTCTTTCTCTTCCCCTTTCTTTCCGCCGTCCCGCCTTCCTTTCTTGTCGTCCCGCCTCTTTGTCTTGTCGCCATCCCGCCCTCCTGCTTAACCCTTAAGCCTTGAACCCTCTTCTTTGCTTGTCCTTTGGTTCTTCTCGCCTAAGGATGTCTGCAGCTCCTCGCGCTAAGGAAGCCTGCGTGAAGACATCTTGTTCCTGCAATGCGTGAAGAGAACTCTTCTCGCAGCGCGCTAAGAATGTATGTTCTTCCCGCGATGCGCTAAGAATTCTAGTTCTTCACGCAGCACGCTGAGAATTTGTAGTTCCCGCGGCGCGCTAGGAATTTATGTTCTCGCAGTGCGCTAAGGATTTGTGATTCTTCCCGCAACGCGCTAAGGATTGTTGTGCCAGCCTTCGCGCTCGCGCACACAGCCTTCTCGCGCTGAACCCTTGTTTAAATCTAGCCGTTTGCTTTTGTGTTGTCTTATCTTTTGAGCTGTTGACCTGCTTTGCTTTATGTCTGAATAGTTGCTTTCGGCGCTGCATGCGTACCAACCCCATTGGTTGGTAGATAAAGTAACTGACATTATCTTTTGAGGATCTGCTTTTCCATGCTTTATCCAGTACCTTTACCAGAACCGCCCATGCTTTTTACTGTTCCCTGACAGCTTTCCCTTTTGCTTTTCCCCTTTTCCTGCTGCCATATCTTTTGAGATCTTTTACTGTTTGCTTTTGATATCTTTTGTTATCTTTTGAGATCTTGCTTTTGGAATCTTTTTGTTGATATCTTTTCTTTTACTTTTGGAAATCTTTTCTAGGGTTTATGTCCCCTAGGGTTTGCCTATAAATATAATACTATTTTCTTAACACTTCACACACTACACTTATTATCTCTTCCTCCCTCTTGCTCTCTGCCGTTGTCCTCCTGCCGCCTCCTCTCTTGCCTCCGTCTTCCTCCTTGTTCTTCCTGCTTTTCCGGTAATATATTATATATAATAATTTACTTATTAATTATGCTAACTTATTACCTAGACCTAAAACCGATCGTTGAAACATAATCTTTAATTATAGGTTAACTTTGCTTGTTTAAGAGTTGGTTCTTGCATTATCTTACATCGCATCTTTATCAAGTGAGTAATCTCGTATCTAATCCCTTTTTGTTTTAATGTTTTGGGATGTTCATGTGTTCGTACAAAACTGAGTCTCAAACTGTTTATGAAGTTTTAGTCGCGCAGTATCCCATGTGTTATGGATATTTACTTGGCTGTTATTTGTATGTGTGTATCATTAACCGCTTTGTTCGGCCTATTCCGAAGTTCTCATGGATCCATTGGTAGACACGGGAGAACCTATCGTTTATGTTTTCTCTTTTGTTTACACTTGCACAGTTTTCTTGTTTTTGTGCTCATTTGGGAGTACGGATTGAACTATGAGCTATGAATCTAAGGCTTGGTCACAATCTGATTTCACCCTTGTTAGATACCAGATTAACATATGTTGCGCGCAGATTTACTGTTGTTATCTATGATTATCTATGATTAACTATGAATATCTATTAAACTTGATTTCTCACCAACACGCAAGTGTTTGACGTTTATTTTAACACATGTTCAGGTTTGCAGTAGCTGCTTTGAAGCTTGAGGACACATAGGATGTTTACTTTTGTTTTGGACCTAGATTTAAAATGTAACAAGACAAGTTTATGTTATTTGAATATTATGCTTTATAATATATCGATTTATGTTGATTTATGTTCTTTATTTTCCCCGCTGCACGTGCGCGATAAAATGTGTATTAATAAATATTGACACCAATAGTGTCACGAGTAATGAAACAATATGTGGCGCCCCGATGTATAATCCGCCTTTGGTCGGGGTGTTACAAGAAGGGAAGTTCTTGGGAGTCATTGTTACTAAAGATGGCTTCAGAGCGAACCCTGAAAAGGTCGAAGCCATTGTTAAAATGGAATCACCTACCACCATCAAACAGGCTCAGACACTGAATGGACGACTAGTCGCACTTAATCGCTTTTTGGCAAACCATGCGGATAAGTCGTTTCCTTTCGTGTCAACATTGAGAAACTGCTTAAAGAAAACGCACTTCCGCTGGACACCAGAAGCGGAAGCAGCTTTTCAGGAGATTCGGTCACGCCTGATCGAACTCCCAACACTTACAGCACCACAAGCGGGAGAGGAGTTAATCCTATACCTTTCCGCAACAGATAGAGCAACCGGGGCAGTCCTGCTAATAGAACGAAAAGGCATCCAGATGCCAATCTATTATGTTAGCCGTGTACTAACAGACGTAGAAACCCGGTACTCTACCCTCGAAAAATTGGTCTTAGCACTTATACACGCTTCACGCAGGTTAAGACGATATTTCCAGGGCCACCCAATCACCATTCTCACCAACTTCAAACTCTCAAGCGTTCTAGGCAAACCCGAATTATCGGGACGTCTAGCCAAATGGGCAATTGAATTGGGAGAATATGCAATTAAGTACAAGCCAAGACCAGCCATAAAAGGCCAGGTCCTGGCCGATTTTATTGCAGAAGTCCCCGCTTCGCGGGAGAAAGAGTGCCAGGAGGAGGCTCAACCCTCCCCAGCACAGGACATCAATGATGTCTGGCGACTCTACACTGATGGAGCAGCCAATAATGAGGGTTCAGGCGCAGGGTTAAAATTAACCAACCCAGCAGGCCAAGAATATACTTACGCTATTCGGTTGGATTTTCCAAGTACGAATAACGAAGCCGAATATGAAGCATTCTTGGCCGGTTTGAGAATTGCGCGTAAAATGGGAGTGAAAAACTTGGAAGCCCACGTGGATTCCATGCTGGTGGCCAACCAAATAAATGGGACGTACACGGCTGTGAACGACACAATGGCCCTGTACCTCGCCCAGGCAAAAACCCTTATGCGTGATTTTAGTGATTGTAAAGTCATACACGTCAAGCGCAGCGAAAACAAATCTGCGGATGCGTTAAGCAAGCTTGCGTCACTAGCCTTCACCCACTTGGGAAAGGACATCCGCATTGAACTCCTCGAAGCACCATCAGTCCCGCACAAGGAAATTTGTGTCATCCAAACCGGTACAGAAACGTGGATGACACCAATAATAAATTACCTTGCAGCAGGAACACTACCAGAGTCAAAAACACAGGCAAGAAAACTACGCTGTAAAGCACTGAATTATCAGCTCGTCAACGACATCCTTTACAGACGTAACTTTCTTGGCCCACTCTTGAGATGCGTGGACAACCAAGATGCCGACTACCTCCTAAGGGAAGTACACGAAGGCATCTGTGGAGTACACGCAGGTCCTCGCGCTGTTGTAGCCAAGCTAAACAACGCGGGATACTTTTGGCCGGGGATGCATACGGATGCACTGGCATACATCAGAAAATGCAAGTCTTGCCAACTTTACGCACCCAACACGCACCGCCCGAAGAATGAACTGGTTCCAGTCACTTCTTCATGGCCATTTCAGAAGTGGGCCATCGATGTGACAGGCCCATTTCCTACAGCAGCAGGAAATGTTCAGTTCCTAGTGGTAGCCATCGACTACTTCACCAAGTGGATAGAAGCAAAACCTTTAGCCCAAACAACCGCGAAGCATATCAAAAAATTTATTTGGGAATTTATTATTTGTCGTTTTGGACTTCCACAGAATTTGGTGAGCGATAACGGCACCAACTTTGCTGACAAGAAGCTACAACAGTGGCTAAAAGAACTTCAAATTACCCACACCTTTACCTCAGTGGCACACCCGCAAGGTAATGGTGAGGTGGAAAGAGCAAACAAGAGCATCGTCGATGGCATAAAGAAAAGACTCTTGGAACACAGATCCGGCTGGGTGGACGAGCTTCCGCACGTCCTTTGGGCAAACAGAACGCTGAAGAAGGCCAGTACGGGAGAAACCCCGTTCAGCCTCACTTATGGCACTGAAGCCATGGTCCCGGTCGAAATTGGTCTACCCTCGCCAAGGGTCTTGATTCAGCCAGAAGACAATGATGCGGAAAGACGGTTGGATCTTATGCTAACCGAGGAACGCAGAGACTTAGCCGCAGTGCGTGAAGAGAACTACAAACGACAAATGCAAAAGTACTACAATACGCGGGTAAAACTCTGCAACTTCAAAATAGGAGATTACATACTGCGTAACAACGAGGCTTCAAACCAAGAGCGCCCGGGAAAGCTGGCCCCGGTTTGGGAAGGGCCATACATTATCAAAGAAGTCCTGGGAAAGGGCGCATACCGGCTCGAAAGGCTCGATGGCACTCCCATCCCAAGAACATGGAATGGAGCTCAATTACGCAAATGTTATATGTAGATCAATTCCAAAACTTGTAAAGGCCTAGAGCCACTTCTAATGGAAATGATTCTCCTTTCATAATGTGTTTACCTTTATCCTTATGAACTTCCCACTGGTGCCGGTATTTACCGCATAAACGGGGAGAAGTAAGTCGTTACGTGTGGAAGGCGACAAAACCCGCATAAACACAACGTTAAAAATATGGGAAACCTACACGCAGGTATGATGTAAGTAAAGTTTAGCCATCCTTGTAAGTGCAAGTGACGGTCTTACCCGCACAATCACAAACAAGGAAGCAAAACTTCAACTTATCATCTACCACGTTCAAAGGTTATCCTAAAAAAAAAAAAAAGGATAAGGAAAACCTACACGCAGGTCAGATAAGGGTAAAGTTTTGCCATCCTACTAAGTGCAAGTGACGGTACTACCCGCACAATCACGAAAGAGGAAGCAAAACTTCACACCTATTATCAACCACGTTCAAAGGTTAACTTATCCTCAAAAGATGAGGAAAACCTACACGCAGGTCAGATAAAGGTTAAAGTTTAGCCATCCTACTAAGTGCAAGTGACGGTTCTACCCGCACAATCACGAAAGAGGAAGCAAAACTTTAACCCATTATCAACCACGTTCAACAGGTTAACTTATTCTAAACACTTGGAAAATTGCTAATTTAAACTAAGTATGCAAGTCATAAGTTTATAAAGCAAGGAACCCAAAGAAAGAAATAACAATCTTATACGCAAAAAGATTTATATTTCACAAATAAATTATTACAAGAATGGCCGGGTAACTACCCGCCTACGAAAAGAAAAATAAATACATCCGTACAAGACTATCCTAGCAATGGGAAGGGATCTTCGGGATCAAGCTTCAGGGCCGCTTCCACTTGGACCCGCTCCATCAGAGGAACGGGGCGGTTCAAGGAAAGCTTTAAGGATAGCTAACCCATCATCAGCAGCAGCTACTTGGTTCACCTTCTCCACCACCGGATGCGGGAAGGCGGCGTATTGATTTACTGCTTGGTCATATATGGCTTCGGTATCTACATTGTACAAAGGGAAGTTGGATGGCGGGACGCCTTTCTCAACAAACCCTAGACCAAGCAGGAAACCGACCCGTTCCCCATCCTCGTGAGAAGCGTTGAGGGCTGCGCTCATTGCATCATCGTAAGATGTCTCTGAGAAGACCCGATGCACAACCTACATAAGAAAATATACAAGTGTCAACACCCTAATTACAAAGATAAGCGTGAAGACATGAAGATAGACTTACCTGAGACAACGCTTCTCGAAGAAGCCATTCCTTGGCAACCAGAGCTTCTTTAAGGGCGGCTTGAGCTTGGGTGCAGGCGCGTTCGGCTTCGCTTTTGTTAAGTTTGGCAAGTAGCACTTCCTTTGCGGCAGCCTCTTCGACGCCCTTAAGCTTCCGCTCGGTGTGATCAAGCACGCCCCTCTGGTCCAGGATCTCTTGAAGTTTCTTGGCATCCTCCATCGCCAAGGCATCATGAGCACGTTGGAGAGCCTCCAATTTGGCCTTGAGCTCCTCGTTCTCCACGCGTAAAGGCTCAGCAACGGCTTCAGCCTTGGTGGCCCTCTCGGTTGCGTTCCTCGCAGTCTCCTTAGCCAGCCGAAGCTGTTCGTTAATAGCTTGGGCAGCCTTGGAGCGGGCCTCGAGTCGCGCTTGAACCTCAACCTCGAGGGCCTTGAAGGCCTTCTCCTTCTCCGCAGCAGCTGCGGCCAACTTTTGGTTCTCCTCCCGAAGAGCCCGCGCTTGAGATACTTCCTTGGCGCGAGCTGCTTTTAACTTGTCGTTTTCACGACAAAGCAGCTCGACGCGCGGCTGCATCCGGGCTTGGAGAACCCGAAGCTCATTGGTTAGCCTACCCTCCTGGTAGCTAGCCATGGCTTCCCCCAACGCACCATGGGGAGCAGCGTGGCGAGCCCATTCCACGCACTCCACAGGGGTACGAAGGGTTGTTCCTCGGCGTATGTTCCATCGCGGAACATACACTTCATTGGAATCCGAAACTGCAGAAAACAAAAAGCAGTTAGGAAAAGATGATAAAATATATAAATGAAAAAGGGCCAAAGGAACCCTACGCACCTGTAGGGTCAATTACAGGCCGATAGCCGCCGAACCCATCACCTGAACCCAATGGAAATCCATCCAAGAGGTCAGGCAGATGGGAAGGTGGCGGAAAGATGCGAGAAGCCCCACGCGTACCTGAGGGACCGGCCGTCGTTGCCGGGGGCATAGTAGCAGCCGCCGTGGTCGCCGCCGCGGTCGCTGCCGCAGAATCCGCGGCAAAAGTAACCGCCGGCTCTGTGAAGGATGCTGTAAAAATTGCACTCACAGCCGGCGGTGACGTCATCTCGGCTGGAACAGTCGGCTCAGAATGAGCAACTGAACCAGCGGAAGCAGGCGCAGGGGCCTGGGTCGACGCCTCAGGTAGGCTGACCAAGCCTACCGTCATTGGCGGAGAGGTAGTACTCGGCCCCTCACCCTGGAATGCGCCAACATCCACACCTGCGTAAAGAAGAAAAGTGTTAAAAAGACTTGAAGATTAAACTACGAAGATAAAAGCTAAGAGTTGTACTTACGGGTTTTCTTGAGCTTGAACGTACGGACGGGCGGGGAAGAACCCGATGGAGCCGGTCTCTAGATGCCGGTCACCGTCGTCGTCATTGGTTCTCCGGAGGTAACAGTCGTAGCCTCCGGAACAGTGGTCTTCTCACCACCGGGGTTCCCCGCCACCTCTTCACTATCTGACTCAGTGTCAGATAGGAGCACTGGATCGGCTGTGGAGGCCGCCTTCTCCTTCCCTTTCCCGCCGGCAGCCCTCTTCTTCCGCACTAACGGAGGACCATCTGCGGATTCCTCAGAAGAAGACAGGTCAGGAATTCCAGCAGCGGGTACAGCACTGAGGGGGGGGAGGAGAGAATAACGCCTTACCTGGCCGCCGGTGGCTCAGGATCTCGTGGCCCAGCGGATAGACCTCCACAAACCGATCCGCTGTTTGCTCCAGGATGGGCAACTCATTCTCGTCAAGAGCACGAGTACCCACCCGCACGGGATCGTCAGCTTCCCGCGGGTACAGGAGCGACTCCAAAATGTTCCCCTCTGAAAGAAAAGAAACAGTTAGAAGACAAACTCATATCAGCAAGAAAGACAAGACATACCATAAGGAGTAGAGTTCAAACCGTATTCGAGAAGGATGGGAACCTGAGACGCCTCCTTCCATACCCGGCTCATCCCCAGCATCACCATCCCGGACTCCGCAAACCGGTAAACCGGAGATTGGACCCGGGATATCTTTGCAAACCATTCCGCCTCCTGGTAGTTGGTGGCGTGATGGCTCGGAATGGCTTGGCCATTTTTAAACTTCATGGCAATGGGGACGGCGCGGGCAGAAATGTAGAAGAACTCCCGCTTCCACGATCGGAGACTGCGCTCGGTCGCGCAAATCTTCAAACCCTTGATCCGGGTTGTCAGGGTGTACCACCCCTGGATGCACCTCCAAGTATAGAAGGTCATCAGGCGGTCCACATAGGGCTCAACACCCAATATCCGGCACACCCACTCGAAGTGGCGAATCTTCGCGATCGCCATTGGGTGCAGCTCGGTCAGATGAACACCGTGCCTTTCGAGGACACGGTAAACAAACTTTGTCAATGGGAACCTAAGGTTCCCATAAACAAAGAATGCAGCATATACCCCGATCTTGCCACTGGGGGCATCGTACACGGTCTGATGGGGTTCAGGAAACTCAGGCTCGAGAGGATCGAGCATGAACTTCCTAACAACATACCGGTACTGATCGCCGGGCAGAGCACACTGGCACTCGCCAGCAGTACTCCTGTCATCGGTGGTAGACTCGAGATCATGTGAAGACATCTTGCAGAAAGAAAGCGATTTCGGGAAAATGCTTGCCTGAAAAGGGGAGTATTTGCCGGAAATCGCTAAGAAGAAGAAGAGAAAGGTGAAGGTGTGAATTAAAAAGGACCCTCTCCCCCTTTATATACTAATCGCAATTAATGCGGTGAATTTAATGCGGAGGAGAGAGAAATCGAGGGTGCAATGAAACTATGACGCGTGGCAAAAAGCAAGCTGGCAACAGCTGTAAAAAGGACGCGTGCCAGTAATTTCGCGGCCACGCGCCCGGAAAATCGCGCCCACGCGCCTGAAAAAGCGTCTGGAATGACCATGTACTGTCACGTCACCATAACTTCCTGCACGTCCTGACACAGTCAGAAGAAACCGTCGCACGACGTTTCAGATGTTTGGACTGTTCTTATCCTCACCAACCTTTCGAATTTCAAAATTCAAAATTTAAAAAGATTCAAAAGTAAGCGGGAAAATACCCCTTACCTTGGCAACCAAGTAACCATAAGACGGATGCGGGTACAGTGTTAAGGCAAAACCCTTCACATACCTAGCACCCGTAGGGAATTGAAGCCAAGAAAACCCCGGCAACAAAGTAACTATAAGGCGGGTGCGGGTACAGTGTTAAGACAAAACCCTTCACATACCTAGCACCCGCAGGGAATTGACGCCAGGGGTACCTTGAAAGTAAAGTAACCGTAAGACGAGTGCGGGTACAGTGTTAAGGCAAAACCCTTCACATACCTAGCGCTCCGCGGGGAATTGAAACCAAGAAGGATCTTCTGGGCAATGCTTGCGGAAACGGAAATAACATCCCCGCATAGCGGGAACGTCGAGAACTACATTGTTGAGGCTCCAGGATGGAATTAGTGGTTTAAACATAATTGATCACTATGTTCAAAACCACTAAAACCTCAAGGAGAATCCACACAAGTGAGACTCAACGCTCCTGACTTGCGAGAAGGTTACATACCTACCCGCATCATACCCAAAGATCAAGCAAAAAAATCGGGAATTTTTGCAAGTGACATTAGGAAACCCGCGGTAAGAATCCCCACGGAGAACCTTAAAACTAAAAACCCTTTTCAAAACCCCTTGCTTAAAGTCCAAAAGTTCACCTCACTTTATTAAACATTCATGAGAAGAACATTGGACTGGGGGGACTTGAAGAGGTAGGTCCCAGCAGAGACCAGTTGGTCCCGCAAGACTCACCTTGAATAGGGACGTCTGCGCAAAGGCCATCTACTCCCGCAGGACCCACCATGCTCATAGAATCTTACGCGCAGTACGCAAGCTGTACACGCAGGGAAAGCCTCCCAATGGTGAAGTACCCCGCCTGTTCCCGCAGTTGCGGATACAAGCCATCAGGGAAGGCTACCCGCAGACAGCAGGGCTACACGCACAAGGCAATAGCTACTTCAGTAGTCACATGAAGGAATGAGCAAGGCGGGAACAATCCCGCCAAAATGAGCCAGTCCGTATGATTCTGAAAGATCTTTTGTACTATACCTACCAAGGTATGGATAGGACAGACGATCTGACCAGAACAACCCATGAGCCAATCACAGGGTGACAGCTCACCGACAACAGTACGAGGAGGAGCACCCTCTAGTACTGTTTGTCACTATTAGCCGCTGCCTACTCACCAACTCCTACTGACGGGCGTGCGTAGCCTACTGTTGGTAGAATAGTATTACTGTTGGCCGTAACCTATTCACCAACCAGCATGGCCTGCGTATAATCCACAGGTGGGACGTGCATAATCTACAGTTGGTGGAATAGTGCAGCCGACTTTATTACTGTTGGCCGTAACTTATCCACCAACCAGTATGGCCTGTGCATAATCCACTGTTGGTAGAACAGGAATACTATTCAGCCGGCTGTACCTGCTTGGAAACCTACCTTCGGCTATAAATACTCCAACATCTTGGAATGGTAAGATCATCTGCTATCCAGTTATCTAGCAATCTCTTAATATACACTTATATTCAGAGCAATCTAGTCTGATTCTCACGCCGGAGGGTGGTCACAAGGAGGAACCCCCCCCCCCCTTCTCAGTGACGAGCTTACGGTGTTTGTTTTGCAGGTCTCCTGAAGAACAGCCTTCTCAGCTAGATCTCATCCGTGGGAAACATTACTTAAACCCCCAGATTATCTATAATCTATCCAGGGTTCACTTAGTGTTTCTTCAACTGTCTAATTATCAAGAAATTTCACGTCTACCTTGGTGAATGGAGCGATGTAAATGAATTGAGAGCTTCGTTGGTCAATCACTAAACTCGTTACAAACTAAAATCACAAACCCCAATGATTAGTAGGCCATCAGAGCTTGCTGCTATGCTATCAAGACTTTTGTAGATAAGTCGACTATTTGCACCAGTTGCTATAACTATTGAACTCCTATGATTCAGTTGATGTGCTATCCAGACTTTTGTAAATAATTAGCCGATTACCTTACCCTAGATGATTATTGATCACGTACCTTAAATAACGTAGAAGCTATATAATCGATCACTTTCAAATGTAACCAAACGCACGTCAAATATGTGTCAAACATATTATAAAAACACGCCATCAAGAAAACAATAATAAAGCATGTTGTAACCATACAATTAACTTATCAAATACAATAAAAACACAAACACATCATAGAAGAAAAAACATATTATGGATTTTAATGCAAACGGTGATACTAACACATGTCTTGTTTTTCTAAACAATCAAACGATGCTATTATTAAAATTTTCAAACTAATTTACAGAACCATGAAACCCAACACACCCGCTGAGCAACTGAAACGGTGGCAGACGAACCCGCTGACAGTCCCCAAAACTAACTATGTAGCACGAAAAACAGCCTTCTCAGCTAGATCTCATCCGTGGGAAACATTACCTAAACCCCCAGATTATCTATAATCTATCCAGGGTTCACTTAGTGTTTCTTCAACTGTCTAATTATCAAGAAATTTCACGTCTACCTTGGTGAATGGAGCGATGTAAATGAATTGAGAGCTTCGTTGGTCAATCACTAAACTCGTTACAAACTAAAATCACAAACCCCAATGATTAGTAGGCCATCAGAGCTTGCTGCTATGCTATCAAGACTTTTGTAGATAAGTCGACTATTTGCACCAGTTGCTATAACTATTGAACTCCTATGATTCAGTTGATGTGCTATCCAGACTTTTGTAAATAATTAGCCGATTACCTTACCCTAGATGATTATTGATCACGTACCTTAAATAACGTAGAAGCTATATAATCGATCACTTTCAAATGTAACCAAACGCACGTCAAATATGTGTCAAACATATTATAAAAACACGCCATCAAGAAAACAATAATAAAGCATGTTGTAACCATACAATTAACTTATCAAATACAATAAAAACACAAACACATCATAGAAGAAAAAACATATTATGGATTTTAATGCAAACGGTGATACTAACACATGTCTTGTTTTTCTAAACAATCAAACGATGCTATTATTAAAATTTTCAAACTAATTTACAGAACCATGAAACCCAACACACCCGCTGAGCAACTGAAACGGTGGCAGACGAACCCGCTGACAGTCCCCAAAACTAACTATGTAGCACGAAAAAATTTTAAAAATAGGATATATTAAAGATGTGTAATGGTTTATAGGAGAGAGAAAAAATTTTTGGGTTTCTAGGTGTTCCGCCATTTCAAATGGCGGAACCGACCATGGTAGCATAACCTGTCAGGAGCTGTCTGGTGACCTGGCTCTTTTTTTGGTATTCCACCATTTGAAATGGCGGAAGTGGAAAATAAACCGCGTGTTCCGCCATTTGAAATGGCGGAACACAATTTTCATCCATTATAGGCTGCCCCTATTCGTTTTTCTCACTTCTGCCATTTGAAATGGCGGAAGTGAATAGTGTAAATCCTGACACATCTGACGAGGTGGTGTTGACCAACACTATTCACTTCCGCCATTTCAAATGGCGTATGTGAACAATAACCGACAACCCTATGTTATGACACATGACATGACCTCTAGCAACTTTTTATCACGCTATTCACTTC